>NW_024034787.1:0-5042 GCF_002237135.1 Teleopsis dalmanni | reverse complement strand
GGAAGCGTTCGTTAAACTCGGGGACAAAATATCCGAGCTAAATGAGATGATGGGTGGAGGAAGAAGGTCCATCCACCAAGCAATGCGTGATCTTGTTGCATTGATATCATCGCTCTATAAAAGAACTGCCGAAGAGACACCAAATAAAACTATCACTGCTAAAACCAACGATAGAGGTACCCAAACAATTCAGCCGCAGCAAACACCAGTTATATCTAAACGGTTAAGAGAAGAAATCGAAAAAAGTAGGAAGACACCGCCTAAGAAGACGAAAACAAATCGACCGTTGGGGGCTAATAATAATAAGTCTAAGGAGGCAAGGAAAGCATTGGAAAGCAACTTAGATACGGTGGCCGGGACGAACGGCAATGCTGATGTACTTCAAGCACCAATTGAAGACAACAACAAACGACACGCTTGGGTTTTACAAGCAATAAAATGCGTGAAACTATCTCGACCGGATGTAGTGATCATTAAACCGTCTGAGAAACTTTCCTTTGCGGACATACTCCGGAAAGTAAAAGGAGCTCCAGAGCTTAAAGCAGTCGGTAATGATGTTCACTCTATCAGGAAAACACAAAAAGGGGAACTTCTGCTTGAATTCAAAAGATCAGCAGAAACAATAACAAGTGTCCACCAAGACCACATCAAAAGTATACTACCTGAGGAAATAGAGGTCAAAACGCTAACGGAGGAAGCTACCTTTGAACTACGATACCTTGACGAAATAACCACAGAAGAGGAAATAATTGATGCATGGAAAAACCAAATAGGCGAAATACATCCCTCGGCGATCAAAACAATAAGAAATGTCCCTGGAGGTACCAGAACGGCTATAATTGTAATACCAAAGAAGCAGGCCGGTAAAGCTGAGGAGGTGGGCAAACTACGAGTTGGATGGACCGTGTGCCGATTACTCCAAAAAGTTACCCCCAGGAGATGTTACAAATGCTTCGGTTTTGGACATGTTGCAAGGAACTGTCAGAGCTCCAAAGACTGGTCTAAACACTGCTACAAGTGTGGTGGAGAGGACCACCTTGCTAAAGCGTGTCAAGGTGCCCCTCACTGCCTACTTTGTAGAGCTGACACAAATATTGACGCTAACCATATTACGGGAGGACCTAAATGTCCCCACTACTTGACTGCCCGTCGGAGGATACTAAATAAAAAAAGATGAAAGTTTTACAGCTGAACTTAAACCACTGTGAAGCGGCACAGGATCTTTTAAAGCAGACTGTACGCGAATTAAAAATAGATCTAGCTATAATGAGTGAACATTATAGTACACTAGACAATCACTGCTGGGCTACCAGCAAGTGCAACAATGCATCGATATGGACTTGTGGTAAGTTCCCACTAGAGAAGGTCTTTGACGGAGGGGAAGCATACGTAAAAAGTACAGTGAATGGAATAACGTTTTTCAGCTGTTATTTACCCCCCAGTCTATCAATCGAAGAATACAAACAAAGACTGGACAATATTGTTAGCGACGCTAAAAATATGAGGCCGATAGTGATTGCCGGTGACTTCAATGCCTGGGCCATTGAATGGGGCTCAACATTGACAAACCCCAGGGGAGAGTGCCTACTAGAAGCATTGGCCACCCTGGATGTAGTATTATTGAACTGCGGCCAAAAGGATACATTCACAAGGAACGGTAGAAGCTCTAAGATTGATTTGACATTTATCAGTGATCCACTAGCTAATTCAACTGAGTGGCAAGTGTCAGATATCTACACACATAGTGACCATCAAGCTATCATATTCGAAATACATGACCGCTCAGCAAGAACCATTCCTGCGGTAGCCACTCCAAATCCGCTATGGAAGGAGTTAACATCCACCTAACTGGCAGTGCGAATGATAAAGCAATACAACTGATGCGCTGCATAACAAATTCATGTAACGCATCTATGGCAAAGAAAGGCCGGCGGAATGGCAGACAACATGTGTATTGGTGGACTGACCAAATTTCCGATCTGAGAAGAAAATGCAAACATGCGCGACGCCTATGTCAAAGAGCAAGGGGTCGCGAGAATTTTATAGCGTATCAAGAAGCCTATAAAACATCGAGAACTGACCTAAAAAAGGCGATATCGAATAGCAAGGCAAGATGCTTCAAGGAAATGTGTGAGGAGGTCGATAATAACCCCTGGGGACTAGGATATAAAGTGGTTATGAAAAAATTATATAGCTACCGTCCACCAGTTACAACAGACGCAGTTAAGCTACAAGCAATAGTTGAAGGTCTCTTCCCGCAGAGAGCTGATATAACCTATACAGTGCAAGATAGTGAGCCACAGAATGAAATACCTGAGGTTAGCAGGCAAGAATTGGAAGTGGTATGCAAAGGTTTGAAACTAACCAAAGCACCTGGAGTAGATGGAATACCAAATCTGGCACTAAAGATGGTCACAGAAATCAACGTTGCTTCATTCAGGGAAGTGTTCATCGCATGTATAAAGGAGAGAACATTCCCCCAGATATGGAAAATACAAAGGTTGGTGCTTATACCAAAGGGCAATAACGTACAAGATGCATCAGGCTACCGCCCGCTATGTATGATTGATACGGCCGGTAAACTTTTGGAAAAGATAATTAGCCGAAGACTAGAAGAAGCCTTGAATGGCAATGGTTTATCAGATAGACAATTTGGTTTTCGGAAGGCACGCTCCACAATAGAGGCCGTGGAAGCTGTCATAGCCATAGCAAAAGATGCCATTAAAGGAGACCGTTGGCTCGAAGGAGACAAAGAATACTGTGTCATCATTACATTAGACGTTAAAAACGCATTTAACTCAGCGGACTGGGACACTGTTCTAGCAGCACTTCAAGTGAAAGACGTTCCAAAGTACCTAGTAGAATTAATCGTTGACTATTTTAAAGAGAGAGTGCTTTTGTATTACACAGACAGAGGCACAAAGTCATACCAAGTAACAGCAGGGGTACCACAGGGCTCGGTACTGGGTCCAATATTGTGGAACATTATGTATGACGATGTGCTGAGACTTGAGCTCCCAGAAGGCGCAGAAATAATTGGATTTGCTGATGACATCGCGCTGGTGGTTAAAGGGAAACATATAGAAAAGATACAATCAACATGCAACGATGCGGTCGCTATGGTAAGGAGCTGGATCACAAGTGTAGGGCTCAAACTTGCTGATCATAAAACTGAAGTCCTTCTTGTAAGCAGCAGGAAAAAGATTGAGTACATTACAATAACTGTTGGCAATGAGCGAGTCACATCAAAACAAGCAATCAAGTATCTTGGAGTAATGATTGACAATAGACTCACCTTCAAAGAGCGTTTACGATATGTTGCTGCAAAATGTGCGAAAACAACGTGTGCACTATCGCGAATAATGCCCAATATAGGTGGACCTAGACAACAGAAGAAGCAGTTACTCACAAATGTAGTTAAGTTTATTGCTATATATGCGGCTCCCATATGGGCAGAAGCAATGAATAAAAAGACGTACAGATCAGGAGTAGACGCAGCCTACAGAAGATGCGCTCTCAGAGTTGTTTCCGCATTCCGTACAGTATCTACTGACGCGGCCATGGTTATTGCCGGAATGATGCCATTACAGCAGGAAGCAGAAATTGAAAAGGAAAAGCATGTAGCAAAAAGAATTGGGGTTACAAACTTCAATCAGCTCAATGAAGAAGCATTGAATAAGTGGCAACAGAGTTGGGATATATCCACAAAAGGAAGATGGACGCATAGGCTCATTCCGAAGATAAGTGATTGGACCAACAGAAAGCATGGGCAGGTGAACTACTACCTAACCCAGATGTTAACTGGACACGGCTGCTTCAGAGCATATCTTTTTAAGTTCAAACATGACGAAGACGACACGTGCCCAGCATGTCCATATACAAAAGAAACGGTGGAACATGTGTTCTTTGATTGCCCGAGATATGAGAGCCACCGCAGCTCCTTGGCAAGAGCAACCAGAGAGCAGGTCACACCTGATAACATCATCCAACTGATGTTAAAGTCAACAGAAATCTGGAACCTGGTGTGTATTTTTGCGAAAGAAATCACAGAAGAACAGAGAGCAGCAGAGAGAACTAGAAGAGTAGTAAGAGATGACAGCAATCGCTGAATCACCACCCTCCGAAGTAATGCTTAAAGGTGGTTCCGGAGGGATTTATGGTTAGAAGAGACACGGTGTTAGGATGAGGTTTAGTACGTAGGCGCAAATATCAAGCAAAAGAGTAAGTCTTGGTTGCGAATCGTGCATGCTGGTAGTACGGGCTACCAGTATCTTTTGAAGATTCCACATCCCTTAGCTCGTATAGCTTAAAAAAAAAAAAAACATTTGTGCTGTGTGACTGACTTATAAAAATGTGCACAATTAGATGTGCGAGAAAATTTTATGCTCGTACCGCACTGTGCGACAAAAACTTCTCTGTCAACACGAGTGTGCTGCTCATATTGCGATTGCACAGTGAAATCTAATAACAAAATTAATTTATGTTGTTGTAAAAAATATTTAATTTGCTTTTTATAACCTTACTAACGAATCTTAGTGTATAACTTACTATTAAATAAAATTTTATGAAGTTGTCCAAAATTGATATATTAAATTTTTTCAAAGTAAGATCCGTAGAACCGATCCTCTTTACTTATAACATTTCGAAACAAATACTCTTTCTCTATTAAATTCATGTACCTATTTAATATCACAAAGTTTTCAAATAAAAAGTGAAATTAATATTATTCCCATATTAAAAATTAATAAACCTTAAAATAATAAGTAATATCAGCAATAAATGTAAATCTAAAAATAAATTCAAAATTAAAATATAAATAGAAAATCATTTTTTCAATAAAATATTTCGCCTTAAGACGAAAATTAATGCAAATCAGTCTTTCATACTATTTTGTTGCGTTATTCATCGTAATATTGTGCGATTTTAAATCATCATTTCACACAAATGTGCAGTAGACATTTCGTCTCCGCACATTTGGGTGCATTTTTATTTTCAAGTCTGCACACAAAATGTGCTCCTTGTATTTTTTTCTGCACACGTTG
>NW_024034786.1:0-5043 GCF_002237135.1 Teleopsis dalmanni | reverse complement strand
ATGTGACCACATATGCACCTGCGAAAAAAGAAAATAATTAGTATAAAATATGAAATATGATGAATTGTTTGAATGAAATACCGATAAAATTTCGAACTGATGCTCCATTTTGAAATCTTTTCAACAAATAAATTATCTTAACATCTGTTCCGTACATTTGTTCTTCAGGTGATATCGGAAAGTTATCAGTATAGGAATCAGCAATTTTGTAGAACAGCACCTTCTTCTAAAGAAATTCGAAATTCTGACGCAATTTATTGCGTTCATCCTTCAATTTTCTTTAATACCTTAAATAATAAAATAATTAAAAAAAAAAAACAAAAAAAAATCCTTCGATTTTCAATTAATCGCGTTTATTCTTTATTGAATCCATAATTTCGACAATGCGACTTTGCACAACATCTCGCTCCCGTGTTAATTATCAAACAAATTCCTATACTCTGCCATCACGAAATCAAATCGCGGTATGCAGTGAAGGCAAGAAACAAAGAAATGAAATTGGCAAATGAACGAATGAAAAAATTAAATATTGAAAAACATTCAAACTGAATGAAATCTAAAATGATAATAATGCATAATAATAATTCTATATTTTATATCACGAAGTTCTCAAAACTTCAGTGTAAACAATATTTTTTGTAAAAACCCTTTCATCATTAGCCAAATGACCTTGTCCACCTTCATTACTGACATAAAATTTAAGTCCGTCAAATGATCTAACTCAACTGGCTGCAACGTAAAGTTGACCATGCGAAAAAACAGGTCTCCTCAACAATATTCCAACTCTATCAAATGTCTGTCCTTGGGATTTGTTAATTGTCATAGCAAATGCGCTGATGACTGTGGAAACTGTGTTCTTTGAAAATTAAATGGCAGTGCAGTCCCTGAATACGTCAAGTGTATGCGTGGAATCAAACCACGTTTTCCGCGAGCAACTCCAGTGAGTACTTCACAATCTATTGTGTTATTATGCATTGCTTTGACTCGCATTCTCGTCCCATTCACTAATGCTTGCTTCGTATTTAAATTTCGAATTAACAAAACTATCGCATTAATCTTGAGCTCCAACTTATGTGGTGGCAAACCACTTACAATCAAAGTATTCAAAAATTCTACTGGATAGTTGCACACCTCACTGTTATCCTCGCAAATAATTCTGTCAAAACTGTAGTAAACCTTTTTTTCACCAGCGATGCGATTCAATACATCGTTATTGATAAGTCCACAATCTTCATTAGTTGGAGCTAACACAACTGACTTCAACATTCTATCTGATAAAATGGTTTCATTAATATCTCCAAAAATATCATGTACTGTGTTAGATTCAACACCTATCAAATTTGCTGGAATTTCTACTAAATCTTCACCATTGCCAATTCCCTTTAGAAATTGAACGAATTCCAACTCTTCGGGGAGTGCTCTCATATTTTGAGTTAACGTTATATGATTGAAAAACGGGAATTCTGCCCAACTCGTAATACAATTTGCAATCATTACTGCTATTATAAATAATGCCGCCGAATTAATAAATCTGGCATAACTACTACTTTTTTATATTCGGAACTGTATTTTCCATCAGATTTATAGGCAGTTTAAAAACATTATGGAGTGTCTTTCCACCAATCAATAAAGTGGAAGCAATACCACTAAATGCACATGAAATACAGCGAAGATTAAGGGAATTTAATTTACGAATTATAGCCGTTTGTGTGAATGTTTTCCCACAACCTGCATGGGCTGTCAAACAAAACACATTTGATCCTGTATCGTGATACTGAACTTCACGAATAACTTTATCAATAGTATCACGCTGTTCATTATTTGCGCAATCATAAAGCTCATTAAATAAACATTCTTCTACGAAAGGATCAAAAATATCGAGATCAGCAAATTCTGGCATTATTGTAGGTGTAGGCAAACCAAGTGACGTACATGTAACATTATGTGTTAACAAAATATACTCGATTTCCAATAATACTCTATTAAAAGAAACATCTACACTACAACCATCTCTAACGAAATCTTCGCTTAAATTATCTCTAAATTCCACCCAAAGCGCTAATGCATTTGCTGGAATATTGAAGGCACAATTAATCGCAAACAAATTACGCATTTGTTTTCCTGAGTTAAATGTCTTAGCTTCATTGAGAGAAACTCTCCACTCGTTATAATTGGACGCAATTCCCCTAGCATGACATGCTTCGATAAATGTCCTATAAACAATTCCATTGAATGTATGCACATCTTCATATGATTTTGGCCCTTTTACATGCAACAAAAGTAATCTTAAATGGAATTGCTCAATTTCTTTGGGAGACACCATATACATCCGAGTAATAATTTTATCTCCTCCTCATTGTCTTTTTTGCCAAGATTTTCTACTATCAATCCAAACATAATGCAATGAAATTTCTATATACGTATATTGATTAGCAGATGAATCACTTTGATTCAATTGAAAGAAAGCTAATAGCTTCGTAAGCTTAGGATTTTCTACTGCTTGTCTTTCTTGGCCTTCGCGAAATATAATATTTTGTCTTTGTGGCAAATGAATGTCAAGACGAATTATAATATGAGACTGAAAATGCATAGGAAATTCATATATTCGCCACATAGCCTCAGTTGATCTCACATATCGACCATTCAAAAAATTTCTAACGTCATCTACTTCAACTTGTACTTGTTAGTCATTTTCGTTTGTGCTTTCACTTTGAATTAAAACAGTTGCACTATCAAAACCCTTATATACATATTTATATATGTACTTAATACTTTTGACGGAAGTGCACTCCTCGACATTAATGTGACAATTATATTTTGCATACAAATACGGGTTGTATGGAACGACATAACGATTATCTAAAGACTTTCCTCTAACATCAACGGAAACATTATTATCGCGCCGTCTATACAACGGATAACCATTAACTGATTCTTTCGTTAATTGTACAAAATCCTTTGGAAATTGTTTTGAATATTTTCCATCTTGCATACATACAGAGCTTGGATTCAAAACACCGCATGGACCGTGCATCATGTGTTTGACAACAAATTCATGTAATTTTGGCTGCAAATTTTTATCCGGTATCTCTGCACAAACTATTTTATCAATATCAGCCGGCCCGACAATTTTGTCATTTTCACATAAAGTTATCAAACTGTGAGCATGAGGCAAACCTCTTTTTTGAAATTCGATTGTATATATAAGAGCCTCAACTTTGCCAAAAATATATTTATTCCAAATGTCAGAAATGAGTTCTTTTAACTTCGATTTAAATACACGCACAACTATTTCAGGCCTGAAATGAGATGATTCATTAGGATCAATATTATATACAATTTCCGCCCAATTCTGATTGCAAGTCATTGTAACAAAAAGCGATGGCTTGCCGAAGTACTGAACAATTGACATTGTATCTAAGTAATTTTGATACATGTTTCTCGGAGACCCAGTGAAGGATGAAGGCAAAATCACTTTACGACCTAAGCTACCATCTCCTACTTGATTCGTTTGCAAATAATCACTAATATTGTTATACACATCTGCCCTCAAATTTACTTGATTCTGTCTTATAAAATGTAGTCGACATCCTTCTATTCTCACGTACATATCAACAATGTATTGCAAAAACAGTTTTTGCGATTTATGCAAAAAGCTAAATTGATCCCTTATTGCAAATCTGAAGCATGCAAATTGTAACATTGTAACTTTATTTCGAATCTGCCTACCATTAGAATTATGTTGCACGTTATGCGATATATTAACGTGCCAACCAAAACCTCCATTTGGGAATAGTAAAGGATATGCCAATGGTTCCAAAGCAGAATCTAATACTAATACATTCTTAACTACACCATTTGTTTTTAAAAAAGATATCATATTTCTCTCAAATGGTGGTTCACCATCTATAGTCGTAAATATTATATCTTCGTATATCTGTATCACGATTCACGATAATTGCCATACAAATCTCTTTTTGTGCATTGCATACTCTATCATAATGTTCTTTCATTGTACAAAATGAATATCTCTCGAATTGAAGTGTTGTTAATGTCGATTCAACCAATTAATTAACCTTAACTATCACACAATTCACAATTAAAATTCATCACAATTAAAATTTAACTATCACACAATACACTTGAAATAAATCTAAAAATTTCAAACTCATTAACCTTAACTATCCACATTTCACAATTAAAATATATCACTATTAAAATTTATCAAAATTAAAATTTATCACAATTAAAATTTAACTATCACACAATGCAAATAAAACGATTGATATCAAAGGATATTTCCACTTCAATGCGTTTTTTTTATTCACAAACAATATTTGAAATTTAATGAGCTTTAAAAATCTGATTGTAACAGAATCCACAAAGTCCAAACACACAAAGTCCAAACACACAAAGTCCACTTTTTTCCAAAAGTGGAAAAAAATCGCACACACAAATCCACCGTAAACAATTAACAATTCGTCACAAAAAAAAACTTTGAAAAACACATGTATTTTGTTGTTGTAGTCGCTAAATTTACGCCAACGCATTTTTACCTGTGTTTCCGTTAACGTACATAACGTTGTGCTCTTCTGCACGTCTTCACCTTTCCAACGGTATAAATTTTATCCATATATGTCAACGGCAACACAGTTAAAACGGGGTAACAAACTTTTATGTTAGCGTAATTATATATAGATATTCGATGAAGTGTTATTATTTGTTGAACTTTCAATCTTAGCTGGCGACAATTTGATTTAAGCAGTTCATCTCGCGGTCACAAAATATCATTAGAATGTTGCAGATAGTTAAATCAGAAAAGTTTTACTAACAATTATGGTTATAGATAAGTCTTTGTAGCGGTATCGACGTAAATTATTAATAAACTCTTACTTACTCTTACTTATTAGTTTACTAAGTTATTTATTATTAAATTATTTAAATAATTTTGCACTTTATGACTTCTTTATTCGTCGATTAGTCGTCATGCAAACACGTCTTCTTACTCAGAGTCGGACAATGGTATTCCGACTTGTGACGAAG
>NW_024034785.1:0-5047 GCF_002237135.1 Teleopsis dalmanni | reverse complement strand
TTTTTAATATACAATTTAATATAATTTATATATATATATATAATTATATTATAGTATAATTTAAACTGCACACAATAAAATGTAGCACTAATGATATATAGTTTGGTTTTTAATATATAATTTAATATAATATAAATATATTAATACATATAATTTAATATAATATGTTATATATATAGTATATAATATAATAATATAGTATAATTTAAACTGCTTATAGTAAAATGTAGCGCTAATGATAGATAGTTTGGTTAAGATTAGCTATGACGTGGTTGATGCGAAATGTTAACCATGTTCTTGTACGTAAGTAGTATGTGTATAAGCTATATAAAAAGCTAATAATAAAATAAAATAAAAAAAATGTTTAAAAGTTTAGTGGTTGTGAAATTGCAAAATTATTGGTAAATAAGTGAATTCGTTCTCAGTAATGGTTTTTTCGCTGCAATGAACAGTTGAGTAGTTAGTATCACGATATTGCTGTCGCTTATTTAATAGCTAAACCCTATTGTACTTGAATTTGTATCTATGCCAAGATTACCTTAAAAATCGTCTTTTACTAACAAATACAAAAATTGCCAATTGAATTACTTTAAGATACATGCCAAGAACAAAAGCTTGAGAAGATTACTGTATACATTGCGTTACATTCTTTTTGTTTCATGTATCTTAATACATAATAATATATATATATATATATAGATATGTATTTATATATGTCTGTTTAATCCCACTTTATATTCTTAGTTGTTGTTATTGTTACTTTATTCTTCTAAAATTGTAATTGGATATAGTACGAGTAAAACACATATTACCTTCATTTTGCCAAATTTGGAATAGTCAGATGTAGAGAGAACGTTGGGTATACATTGCTTTCTTAGGGCAAATTGAAATTTCATGAATACTAAAATTTCTTACATACACACACACGCATATATAAATATATATATATATAGAATATAGAGAGAGAATACGGTAATACCACAAATTTTCTTTGAATTGAAGAAGATTTAGATACACACCTATAAATTTGATATTGTAATTCAACTTTAATGCAAGGCTATTGAAAATTTATACATAAATGAGTAGTTAATCCTTAACTTGTCTAACTGCTTAAAATTAGCTTATATTTACTAAGACAGTGCAATAACTTTTGTACACAAACTGTTTGAAACTTTGTCATTTTTTTTGTTAATTTTTAATTTTTATTTTTCGTTTTCTTCTCAAGTTTACTCGTACTTGAATCTTAGCAGTTGAGATATAAAATAATTCATTCTTATTACAGTAGCCAATTTAGCAAAGAGTTTACACAAAACAAACATACAACAAAGTCAAACTACATACTACCTATATATACAAACGTGATTTATTATATAAACTTGTTCTTGAAATTTATTAGTCGCTACTGGCAATGAGCCATTCTCACATCAGCTGTTTTTCTAAATCCAGTTTAGCGAAAATAAAACTGATTTGAGTGTAAAAACACGACATTAAAGATATTAAATCTTCACTTAATATAAGTAAAAGATAAAATCAGACAGAGTAAGTAGGTGCTCAGCTATTAGTGAATAAGTTGCACTAAGCCATTAGTATGAATCATAAAAAAGGGGCATTAAGGTTATAAGCAACAAGTAACGTAGATCTTAGTAAAGTAATTTTGAATCTAATTTATAGTAAGTATTTACAATTAAAGTTAGTTAAGTGTCAAGACCATTGTATTATTATTATATGGTGGGAATGTAGCACCCCGACTTTGAATTTTATTGTGCCGCAATATTTAACCGTATCTTAATTCAGCACCGGTTATTTTAGTTATGTATCATTATAGGGTATCTTCTCAGCTTCAATTTAAGTCGGTTCTTAATTTATTTTTAAGGCTATCATGTATAATGGCGGGTCTAAATTAGACGACACATTCGGCGCTGGTATATTTTAAAAAAATTAAAAGTTTGTATTTAGATTCGATTACCAAGAGGTAACAGTGTTTATCAAGTAGATGAATTGTCAATTAAATACGCAGCAAAATGTGTCCTGAGCAACAAGATTCATTATATAAATATCAATAAATATCAATAAATATCTCAAACGAGGCGCTTCAGTTACATACTTAACAGTTCAAGAATGTCCGGTTTCTCTCAATGAGTTTTATCGCTTTATCAGTGTCCAAATCAAATGGGTACCTGAATACAGGACATCACGAATTAGCCAACCTACTGGCAACCTATTCTCTTAAACTTATTTCCAAGATATTATATATCCCACTCGTAACAGTTAAGCTGACTATCTAACAAAAACGTTTAGTAATAGTTGAAATTGTCTGGGTAGAATAGATTCGTGTTTTAGGATAACATGACTTATTTGCTTTAATTTAGAAAAGAATGATAGTAGTTAGTTGCTTTAACTAAACCACGCTACTCTCTGAAGCTCACTTCCCGAATACTGATATCCCACTTGCAACGGTTAAGCTGTCTATTAAATAAAAATATTTAGGAGTTGCTAAAATAGCCTGGGTAGTTTAAGATTTGTGTTAGACTAACAAGCATTATTTGGTTCAATTTGGAAAATAATAGCAGTAGTCACTTGCTTCAACTAAATCGGAACCTACGGTGTCGTATAACTAAGACTTAGTCTACTATATAATCACTTTTGTCATGACTGTGGCACTACAGAAGATGTTTAATATCTTAAGTGTACCTTTTTTTTACCAATCTGACAGCGCTGTCATCTTTCAAGACTAGGAACGTAACTGATTGATTAGTCTGTTTGGGTCATTTTTATTAGAATGGAAGTGTCGTACCTGTTCTTTTAGTCATTGTTTTATGCATAGACCGGTTTGGTCTCTATTCTTATATTAGTGATCTGCTTGGTTTGGCGTATAAGCAACGTTCTTATCCCAACTTGCTATTATTTGTACACAAGTTGGTTTTAGTGTACAAATCAGACACTCTAACCTAATCTAGTGACATTCCAATTTTTCATTTCCAAATTTCCACGACATTCATTTTTAATTTCTGTTATAGTTCTAAAGTCTTTCTTTGCCTTTTTATAATATTCAATCCCAACATAGAATCTCTCCGAATCCAATAGAATCTATACCTGTTTGTTTTGTTTGTTTTTTGTTTGGGTATGTTCAGCATATATAGATACTTTACTGGTTATCTGATGAGGTTTAAGTGCCTTGTCTGGTTGTCTCGATACCAATCAAGATTACTGTACTTTGGATTAAATGCAACCATCAATGACGTGTGTTTTCGCTTGAAACATGGTAGTACTTTGTGGAAAAAATTTTTACTATAATATTCAATACTGATGTTATGAGTAAATTTGTTTTATGAATAAACTAAATTGAATTGATTCTTATTGCGAAAAGGTTTTGTAGTAAAGAAAGTTTTAACTATAAAAATTTATTTTTAATGAATTTTATTTGTAGTTAAATAGATTTTTGGTTAAAAATGATTTTTCTAGTGATTCAGCTGTTTACATGTGTTATAGTTAAGTTAGTAGAAATTCCCTACAACTCATCAAATTCCATGGAAACAAAGTAGGGACTGTATTATTTATAGAATATTTACAAAATTCATGGTAACTGGAAGTAAATGTGTAAATAAATACATCTGCAGATTAAAATTTTTACCATATGCAGGTAAAAATTTATTTTGGTACAAAATTTTAAAAATCCTTATTATTCTTATTTTGGTAATTTAATATTAAGACAGTGTATCTGAAAAATTTGCCTAATTATTTACTTTGTTAAGCCGGCAATATATTTTGCTGCTATACTTTAATAAATTTGGTATTCACATAAGAATGGTTTAAAAATTATATTCAAATGAATTAAAATATATTATATATTGCAGTTTGAGTATATATATATATATATATATATTGTAGATGGATGTTTATTAATGTCAGTATATTTGTCAGGAAGTTTATATTGCCTTCTTCCCTATTACTCAATGCG
This sequence comes from Teleopsis dalmanni, assembly GCF_002237135.1. Taxonomy (NCBI): domain Eukaryota; kingdom Metazoa; phylum Arthropoda; class Insecta; order Diptera; family Diopsidae; genus Teleopsis; species Teleopsis dalmanni. Next base: position 1,089 of record NW_024034785.1, on the reverse strand, counting down.
TAAAGAAAAAAGTATCGTTTTATTTTTACCTCATTAAACTTATGCGATATGTCAGTACGCAGGAGTAAGACGTACTTTCTTCCTTTTTATACTTCAACTTATGCACTTCATTATCGATTTTTGAAGGTTCGAAGTCAATGTACAGAGCCAGACCAACCCTATTTATATTTTAAGGATATGACAATCTCCACTTTGATTAAATTGCGTAGCGTTAAAATGTTATTTATAAAGCAAAAATATTAAAAATGGATTGGATTAATAAAACTGAAGGGAAACGTGAAAAGAGCAACACTTATTAAATTTTTAAAATTATTTTTGGTCTTACCTTTAATACAGGATTCAAAATTTAATTAAAATTGTTTTTTTTCACGAACTTATGATTTATAATAATTTATAAATGCTAATATCAATCTTTGGCTTACAACGTATATGAATAGTAGGTACATTTCTCAAGAAAAATGATCAAAGAATTAAGGAAACTATGAAGTTATATATACTGTCACATAAAGTTATATATACTGTGAGCTTGTTCAGATCGGTAAGAAAATGTGCTTCGAAGATTTTTGAACTTCTCCTAGCTAAAAAAGGGCACTGACACATGAGACAAAGTATAGTTTCCTCCTCATACTCAGAACCACAGCCGCGATATAAGTCGTTATAGGGTAGACCCAGTCGCATAGCATGCCTCCCTATTATGCAATGGCTCGCCAGCACAGACCCCGTAGTGCTAAGCATTTTCCGCCTTAGCTGAAGTAGCTCACTAGTCTTTTTTTTTTCTCCAAATTAAATCTGACAACATATATCTAGCACAGTATTGTTTGAGTATGCTCAGGCATTCTTGTTTCATTGCTTCATGAACTATAGCTCGTCTGCTTTGCAATTTCCCAAAATAACTCTATTTCGGGGATATCCAACGCATATGAGTTGGAACTTGACACGCCTAATACTATCATTAGTTAAGTTTATTTTGTTTATAACTCATGATCCTAAAGTTAATTTCCTTTATAATGTAATGTATAATAAGTAAATTTTTTACTTCCTCTAAATTTTGTTAAACATATCTTAGTGAGAAAATATTTGTCATCTTGA
>NW_024034784.1:0-5047 GCF_002237135.1 Teleopsis dalmanni | reverse complement strand
AGTCAATCCAAGAACAATTTAAATTTGAAGATACAACAGTTGTTGCCAGGGAATTGGTATATATCAAATATATTGATTTTAAATTAATAATTTAATAAATAAACTATAATAACTTAAAAATAATATTGTTTGGCGTTTGTTATTTTTATTATCCTTTTCGTTCATAGCGCTCCATGCCTATTTCATGCATATACCACATACTTACACACTTATAATAAGTAAGTTACTTTTTGTCTACACTAGAATTTATCTAGAAACTAGAAATAATTTATAAGGCAAAACAGCGTTTGTCGGGTTATCTAGTATATATATATATAACAGGGAAAAATCAAACAACTTACAAAACTAAATATACATATTACTAATTATAAATACTAATTATAATTAATTAATTATAATAAATAAATCAATAATTTGCATGCCCGATGCTGTTGAACGGCCACTTATATTTCGCCTGTAGGATCAAATTTTCAATATGTATTATTTTTTGAATTCAGTAAAAATAAAACTGTAAACAACTTGATTGAATTAAAATTGATTGAATTAAAAATATGTAATTTACATGACGACCTTGATTTTTTAACAATATTGACCATGAAATTACGAGACTTTATTTACATCCATAATCTCTTGATGTAAACAAAGTCCCGCAAACAGAGTGACAAAAAAATTCCTTCCCTCTCTTGTCCTGTTTACAGTTACAACATGCGTACGGTTGTAGTCATAGACGAAAAAACCAAAACCAAACATGATTTGAAGCGCACAGGGTCATCCATTAAATAAGATGGATTTTATTAATAATATATTATTATTATTTCTTTTATATGTTTATTGTGTTTTTAAATAATTATTGAATACATAATATTTTAATGTATGTTTTATATGTTTATTGTGTTTTTATATTATTTATTTGTGTAATGTTTTTATACCTTATTTATGTAAATACATATGTATGTAAAACAAAAGTTGTATTTGTTATATTTACTTTATTTGTAAAACCGCTAATGTAGAATATTAGCACGTTAAATAATAACTGAAATCAAAAGTAATGATGTGTGCAAAGTAATGATGTGTCATCTAAGTATTATTAAATAAACTAATATCGGTAGAAATTAATTGAAGACTGAACAATATTATTTACATATGTAATTTATACCCATCATCAGTATTCAATATTTTTTATTAGTCAAACATACATGCATATATCCTTCAAACTGAAACTGAAGCTGAATTTTTTAACAAATTTCATTTCATCATTATTGCAATTATTAACAAAATTTGAAGTTAATAGGGTCATCTATTAAAGAATATGGATTTTGACTAAAAAATTTATTAAATAAAATATATATACATATGTATGTATTTTACATGACGACTTTGATTTTTTTAACAATATTGACCATGAAATTACGGGACTTTATTTACATCAATAATCTTGTGATTTAAACAAAGTCCCGCAAGCAGAGTGACAAAAAAATTTAACAAAACAAATTTCTAATTGTTGTTCGCATTGCAGTGAAATTTAATAAAAATAACTGCATAACACAAAAAATGCGTGTGCAATATTTTCCTTAAATTTGTTTATACACGCCAACAAAAGAAATAGTTACTACAAATTTAACAAATTTTTGCTAGTAACAAAAAAATAATCAATACTAAATTGTTCTTATATTCTTCATTTTATTTATTCTACTCTAAATGATTTTGTATGAAAGAGTATGTGAGGCAATATTTCTGAAAATGATGCATGGCTTTGTTTTTGTATATTTTTCCTAAAATATTTCCTAAAATATTTTTCCTGAAATATTCATATATACTTATGGTATGTACATACATATATGAATCACAAAAAATCACGTTTGACTGATTTGTTTAGAAAAATGAATAAGGATAATAATGGTTTAATACCACGTGCCGAATTCATATATGGAATAATAAGTACGATTATTTATATAATGTAGAATAACTAAATAATGTAGAATACCTATTATTTATTTTTTAAAGAATTTGACACTTCTCGAATGGAAATGGGTGCAGTGGCAGATCTTTTTGATCGTAATGGTGGAGACCCGATTGGCAAGAACGCAAACCAGCAACTGATTCAGATAAAATACATGATGAAGTTAAACGCCTTGTTATCCTTTGCACATGTCGACAAAAATTTTGCGTATTTCAAGTTGGCAAAGGGAAATATAGGGTTCGTAAAATACTAATTATCGGATCTTAAAGCTTAATACTCCATCTTCTATTTAAAACAATATTATTTTTGTATAAAACAGTTTGGCGACTCGACTCTCAAAAATTACGAATATTGCGAATATTGCGTAGCACAGTTATGGTTCGTGTAGGTGGCGGCTGGCTTGCACTTGATGAGTTCTTATAAAAAAATTTTCCTTGTCGCGGTAAGTAAATAGTTAAGAATTTTGTACTTTCTCATATTGAATAAACATAATTAAAATATTCATATGCTTATAATTAAAACATTTCTTTAGCGTAATATAACATTATTATTACATTTACATAACAAGCATAACATGCTTTCATAGTAAAATTGTACATTGTTCATTTCATAAATCATTTTAGCTGGTTTTAATGACTCGAGTGTTTTATTACAACTCTGCTCTACATAATCTATTTAATATCTATATGTATGTAGATACATATATATATTAACACGGAAATGGTCATTTAACAAATAAATAAATTTTTTATTTTAATAAACTGCCAGAAAACAATCAATAAATTTGAAATTAAAATTTTTTTTGAGTTCATGTATAACAAGTTTTGAAAATGCATTTTCTGCTATTTAATAAATGACTTATTTTGCATATAACTTAATAGAAACGTGTAATCTAACAGCTTTTAGTTTTTAGTACCTTTACCATTTTTTATTATCTATGAATACATACATATATAATTTACGTTTTATTTTATTCTTTAATATGAACATGTAAGTAATATAATTCTTTGGCGACCACATACATACATATACATTTTCATTTTATTAAAATTGTAGCATATATTATTATGAATTTACATTGCACTTACTTGTATGCTTCTACTGTTAATAATCGTATGAACTTCACGATATACATATGTATATTTAAAGACAAAAAAGATACATATGTATTTCTTCTTGAATTAACTTACGCAACATAAAGCAGTCGTTCCTTTTTATAAATATTTAATGTTGAGCTAGAATATTAAGTTAAGAATGGATGGTGTTTTTTGTTATTTTTGTTAAAATATTACTTTGTCAGTCCTAGTGCACAAAGGCAGTGACAACACATAAAATACATCTACAGATAACAGTAAAACATAATCTCAATAAAATATAAATGATCTAACCGTAATGTAACCAATTTATAACTTGGTTCGGGAATTTAAAACATTACAGTTGCAAATACATATGTAGGTACATATGTTGATTAATTTAAAACTTAAGGTTCGTAGCCAAAAAGCATATAAAAGGTAATTTTGTCGGAAAGCAGAAAACATTTACAATCTCACATTTACATACATATGTATCTCAATTGTTCCCTGTACTGTTGTACTGTTGTACTGTTGTACTTACTTCTTAGATAGTTAAATGCCTAGTTTGAGCATCTACCTCATTGAGTTACACTTATACCTCAATTTCAATAAAATAAAAAAATTCTGATTTTATTTAAAATTAAAATTTTTTTTCCATCAGTTAGGTTGTATACTTAGGACACTATTATCTTTTACAGCATATATAATATTAGTTTTAAGTGTCAAATGTTTCTAACAGAGTTCCAATATTTTGTGATTTGTGTTTACATAGAGTATTTCGGGGACTGCCTACCTATTTAATCCTTTTAATTAATTTTTATGCTGTCTCTATATCAAACAAAGTAGCCATCTATGCTTTTGAGATGATTATTACAATAGATTAGTCAATATAGTAATAGTATACAAGAAAATCTTTGAACGCATTAATTGTATTTAAATATTTTCTGAAGTAAAAAAAAAAATAAAAATTTTGTTTCAATATCAATACTTAAATAAAAACTTAAGTATCTATGTTGGTATCTTTGAATATAATTATCCTTGTTATTTTTAAATAAATACAAACACATACATATAAAAATATTTTTTGTTAATAATTTCGATTAAATTTATTTTAGTTTAATTAGGTTTTTACAAAATTACTGCCTAGTAATTTGGTATTAGTAATTTACAATATTTATAATGGTATAAAAATTATTAAAAGTAAAAAACAATATAAACAAAAAATTAATTAGTATATCCTAAAAGTAAGTTAATAAAAAGTTATAATAATGACTATTAGTACATAAATTTTACTATATATTATTTCGTGTGTAATTGATATACATTTTTAAAGAATTTCATTTGCGTAATATTTTTATTATTATTGTTAATATTTATTTATGAAGTTGCATTTCAAATTAAACTGGCGATTTTAAAAATTCATACAACAACATAAGGTTCGATTCGAATTTTTTTTTGTTAATTAAATACAATGATAACAGAATCACTTCTATTTAATTTAATTATTAATGTATATAATATTTACAAAATGTTAGGACGTTACTTGAATAAAGATTATTGAATTTCGATTTTTGTATTTTATACAGTTCAAGACTGGTATTTCTGACTATATTTTTGTAAATATATGAGACTTCCTCTTCAAAATACATACATACATATATTTTTAAAATTTAAAATAAAAATATCTGCTTATTTTTGTTTATTTTATATTACTGTAAAACTGTAGATTTGTTATGGTATGTGTAAGCATCTATTTGTGCGATTTCAATTCGATGTTCTCTGGGACTCGTTTAAGAAGTATTATTCAAACATTTGAAATATACTCTAAAGTCTGAATGGTTCACGTTTTTCGACTGGTGTAGTACCACGAGAAGTTCTGCGCATCGTTGAACTAAATGTTGGCTCAGCTGAACTCTTTCTTGGGGTTTGCATGCCCGATGGTGTTAAACTGCCACTTATATTTCGCCTGTAGGATCAAATTTTCAATATGTATTATTTTTTGAATTCAGTAAAA
>NW_024034783.1:0-5050 GCF_002237135.1 Teleopsis dalmanni | reverse complement strand
ACAACTTAAAATATATTACAATATTATGCATTATTAGTTATTTTGGTCTTCGAGTTATAGCTTTCGTTGTTGTTGCGTTAATAAAAAGCTGAGTAAAATTGAATTATTGCCTAGAGAACTGGTGGTCGTCTGGTGAGTGACCAGATTTTAAATCCATAACAGCATAATCGTTGCTTGGTATTGGTTTCAGAGTAGATGTTCCGGGTGAACTGTTGCTCGTAGCGGTGGAGATTATTGCCAAATACTGGTAGTCAGTACCTTACAGATTCTATCTGCCAGCTTCACCAACTCGATGAGGTCAACATTGGATACTTGCAATATAACGCAGACCTAAGATTGCAAAAAACCTGACTTGGTGGCATGAAAACTGTGAATCAGCTGAAAATATAACCTTTTGGTCATACGACTCTATGTTTCGTTGATGTTGCACAAGTGAAAGGATGAGACAAATTGCGATATAACATATATGGGAGAACGTCAGTTAATAATAGGTCTGTTCCACGAGCTACTCATAGTAACTTTGAGTAAACACTGTGTATACACAAGCGCGTTCCACCAGCAAATTTTCAAGTATTTTTGTGTAAATTTTACTTCTGTTTTACTCATGTTTTACTATGAGTAGCTCGTGGAACAGACCTAATATATAGACTAGTCTTTACGGGTCTTATATAGTTTGCAGATTCAGAGAAAATTTTAGTCTTAATAGGCAGACGTACTACAAGAAGAAGTATTACATTCAATGGCTACTATAAAATCTGTTCCGACAGGTGAAAGATAAAACCTTCATTTATCTTTTATTCTTTTGGCGCGGAAAGCGAAAGAAATGACTATACAGATAACATGATATTGATCTGGAAGATATCAGTTTATATGTAATATATCGTATGTGGTCAACGTTGCTTTAATAATGAAACTATAATTCGTGACGTCAATTGCTGCTATTGTTCTTGTTGTTGTTAAATATGTATGCGTGCATTACCAATAATTATTGTAAGTAAATATTAAGAAGTTATCTAATATTTTAATAAATATTTTTTTAATAAATATAAAAAATAAAATATTTCAAATAAAAAATGTTGATTTAAAACCATGGAAACGATTATTTTAAGTCAGCATTACACTCACACGTCAAATTCAGTGCCATTTAAATACATTTGTTTAAGGAGTATTTCCAGGAATTGGTAAGTAGTTACTTTGTTCATATATTTTACATCCTCAGCACTTAATTGACATACAAACAAATTGTGTTTCCCTACAAACAAACCACATTTTCGAGTACGTAACTAACTTTAATTTAAAAAAAAAAAACATAGAACACATATACTTCATGCCATTCTATAGACTATATGGTTTAATTTGTTTTGTTTGTGTGTATATATAGTATGTGTTGTGGGCGTTTGTTTCAAATGTACCTGGTGTTATAATGTATCTGACCGCAGACTTAATTCACAGACACGCCGGTTTAAAGCCCGACACTGATGTTAGTATTATAGAGGTTGGATAAGCGCCATAAGTTGCATATGGCAACATTAAAGAAACACCTAAACGTACTCTAATTTGTAACGTGTCAATCAACAATTTTTTCCGACCTTTTATACTTTTTTTTGTGTAACCGTAGTAACAGTAGGGAAAATGTTTTTTTGTATAAAAATTACTATAGAACTCCAAGGAACACAATACGAGTAGAACAACCGCCAGAAGCAGCATCGTCACCAACATTTACTTAACGATAAACTACAGAGTTGCAAACGACAACGACATTGTTACATATATGTTCGGAGTTATACGGTGTTAACCCCTTCTTGTACGACGGGACTATTATATGTCTCAAGAGTGCATTTGCGGTTGAAATTTGAGCATGCCTTTAACATTTTGAATTAAAGAAAAATGTTTTAAAGCTAGAAAATCAGTTTATATCTGCTAGACTTAATATTTTACTGTGACGACAGCAGTGCTGCGTTAAATGTAGTTTTAGTTATTAACTCTAATGTGCAACCAAAGTTGCATTCTTTTCCGCTTAAGTCAACTCAGTTATAGAGTTTTGTGTATTCTATACATTCTAGAACATTATGGCATAATTTTATTTTAATTTAAATCACATATAAAACAAATTTTTGTTTATATATTCTTTACATTTTTATATATAACGTTACACCAACGTTAAAGTTCATTTTGGGTTCATTTTTTGGAGTAGTGTGCTAGTAAGTCTTAACGAAATTTATTATGTGCAGACTACTGCCTGCATTTGTTGCAATCACATGATTGTCAACATCAACAACAACATAATGAGCTTCAACACCATCAATTGCAATAGCAGTTCCAAGTGGGTTTGTAGTTAGATATACAAAAACCAGTGCATAGACACTTATTTGTCATTAACCCCAGCATTAACAACATACGCAAGGTTTAATTTTATTTTTGCAGCTTTTCTGGGAAATTAAAATATATTAATTAATTTTTAAATTTTCTGAAAATAACTCTTTTATAAATAAAAATAGATTTTATAGTCCACTACGATTATATGGTTGAACGAACTTAATGAATTAGTATTGTTTAAAGAGTATGTATTGTTTTCGATCATTGTTTCATATTAGTGGTTGGTTCCTATAACAGGTACTTCAAATCTCAGTTAAGACTGAATTAGTTGTGCCGTAAGAAAACAGCTGAAATAAAAAAAAAGAAGAGTGTGAATCAATTAAATTTTTGTTTCTTGACGTATACATAGGATAAATTTGATATCAGCTGATGATAGAAACAATCAGCAATTGCATTGTATTTCTTGACGTGCTAAATGTATCGAACTTATGTTATTTGTGATTTTATGGTGTCTTGCTTTTTTAGAACTACATGACTATACACTTTTACTCAAAATTCAAAATTTCTAGCATTCTTAACATTGCTTTTTATTCATTCTTCATTTTCATGTTAATTTCCAATTCTATATTAATTATATATTTTTATGGAATTCTATCCTTTCCAAAAACATGAAATTTGACAGATTGTGCCAATATGCCAACAGTGCTGCCAATCTTTCACTTAGTGATTTTAGTGTGCAACTTGTAGCTCTTTTGTCACTTTTCGGTGTTGCCGAATGCACTTAATATAAATGCATAAAAAATTAAACGACGTCGCAGAAAATGTAAAAACGCTTCTTACAACCGAGACGAAGTTTAATACATAACAGCTCGATTAAAGTTATGATTAGTTATTATAAAAAATTAATTCTTTTTTTTTTACTTTTTATTCATATTTGAAGTTATTTTATTTTGAAATAACTAATTCACAAAACCTTAGAAGTTAAATAAATAATTAAAGTATGGAGTTTTACACCAACGCTACTCCTTCCATTTTTTGGCAAATTATTGCACACACTATCATTTAGTTACTATTAAATTGGATGCTAGAAATTTCCGTTTGATGTCATTAGCATGGAAGCAAAGAACAGATAAAATTAAATCAAATTTGGGTTCATTTAACATATATTAGGGAATAGTAAGGAATATATTTAACAAGTTCTAGAACAAACTGTAAAAATAATACATATTTGCTGGTAATAATCGAAACCTGCTAAAAGAAACTACCAACGTAGTATCAGTGCTGTATCCCTTTATTACTAACGGATCTATATACTATATTATATATATAAGCTGAATAAAGAACACAATCTCTTTAAAACACAAACAGCATTGACTATATTTTTTAAAATTTTATCAATATGGCAACTTTTAATTTTGGTGCGTTTATTTTCATTGTAGAATATTAATATCAATGTTATTTTGTTTGGAGAAATGTGAATATCTTTTATTATATTGGAAATAATGTAAGTGATTTTTGTTATAAAACTTTTAACTATTTAAATATATTTAGTTCTTAAAGCATATTTTTTTACACTATACAACAAAAAAGTTATTTCCTTACATAAACGAAAAACTTGGAAGACAATAAAACTGACCAAAAAATGATTTTATGTTAGAAATGTTATAAGATGATAATATAATAAGTAACGATTAAATATAATTAAATTTTCTGGTGTTAAAAAAATCATTAGATATGAAATACTAGATTTTATATCCGCTAAAGAACTGTAATGACTAGCCGCTTAAGGTCAACAAGGATTGTTGACTTTGGGCCTTAGTTGAGAAGTAATGGAATACTGTGATAAGCTTAAATAAGCAACTAATATATACGCTGATAGTGAAGATTTGTAGTAAGGACTATAGAAAGTATATCAACTTTACCAGCAACACTTCTAACGAAGATTTTTGAAGGATTTCTGTTGTAGGATAAAATATATCAAGGAATTTTTTTGATACTATGCATTATTATTCTTAGCGCTACAAATAGCAAGTCCAAATAGCAAGAGTGTTGTTTTTATATTATTTCTGCAGTTATAATTACATAAAATAAATCCTATATATTTAATTAATTTCTTTCATTTTGAAGGGATTTCTGTGATATCAACACCGTTTGTAAGTACCATCCAGATGATGGTGTTATGGAGGACTACAGCACAGGTGATGCAATATGTTTAACATGTGGCCTCATTGTTGGTGACTGTTTCGGTGAAGAAAACAATGCGAATGAAGTTAATGCTTTGGGTACAGGCTATATTAAAGATTTGACAAGTGCAGGAAACAATGAAGTGCCCAAAAAGAAATCAAAAAAAACTGTGAAGATAGAAAATACACTGAATAATTCATCTAATATGAAAAATGAGATTGATATTCTCACAGGTACGAAAATTATTGCACAGGTAGGTCTTCGTATGCACACATCTGGTAAAATTATAACATCGGCAAATGTGCTATTTAAAAAGGTAAAAATTGGCATTTTATGCAAATTTTATTGGAAAAAGATTTTTTAATCCCTTTCTTAGTTACTCAACAATTTTGAAATCAAAGAGTATTGCGTTAAGTATCAAGCTGTCTGTTGTTATTTTATAAGTTGTTGTCGAAGAAATATACCAGTGACATTTAAAGATATATGTTTCGTGAGCAAAATTCGAGCAAAAGAACTTAATAATTGTTATGAGGCTGTTGCAAAATTTTTG
>NW_024034782.1:0-5051 GCF_002237135.1 Teleopsis dalmanni | reverse complement strand
ATGCCAGCACTTGAATCAATACAATTGCACGTATTTTGTGATGCTTCACAAAAGGCATACGGAGCCGCGGTCTATGTTCGAGCGAAACTAATGGATGGTCGACTAATAAATCGATTGTTGTGTTCCAAGTCTCGTGTTGCTCCACTCAAAAAACAAACGATTCCAAGGTTAGAACTGTGTTCAGCTCTATTAGGAGCGACATTGATGAAAAAGGTTAAGAACAATATAAATCATGATGTAGCAACATATTATTGGACTGATTCAGAAATCGTTCTCTTCTGGATCAACTCTTCATCAGCAAGGCATCAACAGTTCATAGCAAATAGAATCAATGCAATTCAGGAAATTAGCTTGCCTAATCAATGGCGTCACGTAAGATCTAAGGATAACCCAGCTGACTCATTATCACGGGGTATCAAGCCAGCTCAATTACTCGAAAATAACTTGTGGTTATACGGTCCACTCTTTCTTCATGGTTCCGAAAGCAACTGGCCTGGCGAATTCAATAAAACTCTCTGTATTGATCCGGTGAATCCTGAATGGAAACAAACGACAAGGGAAGTGGCCTTAATCTCAACTGATTACGATATCCATTGGATCGATAGAATCAATCACAGGAATTCATTTAGAACTCTACTACATACGGTGGGATATATGCTGCGATTTGTAAATCGGGCAAGGCGAACCAATTTAAGCAATATCACTATGGCTCTAAGCCCTATCGAACTGGAGCTGTCACTCAGGCATATAGTGAAGTACATACAACAGTCAGAACTAAAAGAAGAATTAAATCAGTTAGAACGCAACTAAACAGTAAAACCTGCAAGTACACTTGCTGGACTGATGCCATTTTTAGATGAACACAAGATAATTAGCGTGGGGGGAAGGTTAGAAGCATCATCACTTACATATGATGAAAAGCATCAGATAGTCCTTCCATACAATAACCCTATTGTAAAACTGGTAATGAAAGACATACATGAACGAAATATGCACTGCGGCGGTCAAGCACTGCTGGCAGCAGCGAGACAAAAATTTTGGCCGATCAAGGGTAAAATTATGGCAAGATCAACTATTCACCATTGCGTTCGTTGTACTAGATGTAAACCAATTACTTTTGAACAAGTCATGGGAAGTTTACCAAGGCATCGAGTACAGCCAAACAGGCCATTTTTTAATACCGGAGTTGACTTCTGTGGGCCTTTTTGAGTGTATTATAAGGTGAGAGGAAAACGTCCGCATAAGGCATACCTAGCAGTTTATTGTTGTTTTGCGACAAAGGCAGTACACTTGGAACTGGTAAGCGACTTGACAACAGAAGCATTTATCGGATCATTAAAACGTTTTATCGCACGACGCGGATGCTGCCAAAATATATACTGTGACAATGCAACGAATTTTGTCGGTGCCTCTAACAAGTTGCAGGAATTAACAACAACAATCCATTCCAATGTAGCTCAGGAACAAATAACAAAAACTTGCAGCAACAAAGGAATAGCATTTCACTTCATCCCTCCTCGTGCACCTCATTTTGGTGGACTATGGGAAGCAGCGGTTAAATCAGCAAAGTACCTATTGGTCCGAAGCGTTTCAACTGAAACGTTAACGTACGAGGAACTCGAAACCGTCATTATAGAAATAGAAGCTATTTTAAACTCACGACCTTTAACACCAATGTCGTCTAATCCAAATGATTTGCAGGCTCTCACACCAGGTCATTTCTTAGTTGGTGATGCACTAACAGCACCCGTAGACGCAACATGTGAAAAGGTAAAATCATCTCTTTTGAGTAGATGGAATCTGGTTGCACACTTAAAACAAGAGTTTTGGAAAAGATGGCGGGCAGAGTACCTAATGGAACTACAGGTTCGAAACAAGTGGCGTGAAGAATGCAAAAACATTGAAGAAAATACACTGGTGATCCTTAAAGAAGATAATGTACAACCTTTGCAATGGCCTTTATGGCGAATAATGAAGACATATAAGGGTAATGATGGATTTATACGAGTCGTAGATGTCAAAACCGCAACAGGCATGTTAAAGCGACCAATTCACAAACTAGCACCCTTATTTCCTGAAAACAAACCTATTAAAACACAGGAGAATCGCCATAACAAAGAAGAACGAATGGACAATGAAATAGTCCCACGAAAACAATGACGTGTGTCCTCCAATATAAAATTAACTACAGTACTGATATCTCTACTTTTACTCCCGATTGTTCTTTGTTCACCAGTAAACGTAACTGAACTTCGCTCCGCTCCTGGCATACATTTTGAACAAGTAGGAACAACAAAATTGATAACATCCCACTGGAAAATGATAATCTATTACGATTTAGCTCCATTTAATACAGAGCTGGACATACTAAAGGATTCAACGTTGAATCTTTTGAAGCTATGTGATCAAAGCAACTTAAATTCAACATGCAAGTTTGTGGTTCATCATTTCCAGCAAGCAGAAAGTGAATTGAGAACAGCATTTGAATTTATGTCAAGCGCCCGAAATAAGAGAGGGGCAATCGATTTAGTTGGGAATATAGCAAGTTCCCTGTTTGGAGTACTCGATTCCAATTATGCAAGTGACATGTCGAAGACGATCAAAACCCTAGAAGATCATGATGACAAACTCAAACATCTGCTCAAAAATCAAATATCAATAATTGACTCCACAATAAACGTTATAAAAAAAAACCAGATAAGTCTCAAAAATAATTTCCAGGGTATAGAGACTCAATTAAACGCGATCTCCAAAAGGTTAGTTAAGGACGAACATGACCAATTATATGGCAATATTATTAACATGCTGACCATCCAAATGACAATCGCCACGATAAATTTGCAACGTACGCAATCCACAATCATGGATGTTCTCATTGATAGTCATCACGAAAAAATTAACCCGCTTCTAATTACGCCGCAACAGTTAATAACGGAAGGAGAAAAAATCCGAGCACATTTACCGTCTCATTTACAATTTCCAGTAGAACAAGATGATATATTAACTCTTTATAAGCTGAGCAAGTAACTGGGCAGGTATCAAGTGACCATGTAATATTCAATATTATGATACCACTCGTTGAACGAAAAACCTTTGAAATATTTCATGTAGTACCTGTGATCTCTAGCGCGACCAAGGTATTAACGTCAATAAAGCCATCAGCAGAATATCTGGCTATCAATTCTCACAAGGATGAATACTTCCCCATAACAAAATTAGCACTGCAATCGTGTATTACAACTGAAGAGGACTCATACCTTTGCTCAAATGTTCAATCTATTTATCGTCGTGGAGCAAATGTGTGCAAGTGTGAAATCAATTTGTACAATAATGGAACAGGTGACGAATGCGAAATAGTTGAATTAAAGGAAACTACCATTTGGACTCAGCTGAAACACAAAAATCACTGGATATACGCTACCAAATATCCGATGCAACTCAATGCAGTATGCGGTTCGAATGCATTTCCAGTGATACTAAATAGTACCGGCATGGTAAAAATTGCATCAAATTGTGTCATCAGAGACAACACGGTTCTTATTCAAGGACACCAAGTCATAACAAGTCTGCTCAAATCAGCATATACGAGCATAGGAATTTCAACACCTGAAATTAAGCCATCTAAGCGGATAAACAATTCTGAAATTGAATATCTTCCACAATTAGAAGAACTAACAATTCTGCAAAAACAACTAACGAAGGATACATTACCTGTACTATCATCAAAGGTACAGCAAACTGAAAAGCATAGCTTGTCAGTGGGGTACGCAGCCTTGTTTTTGATTATTGGAGTCATCATCTTAAAAATAACTAAACTAATACGAAACAATCAGACGCAAGGTCAACCGAATGTTCAGACACCTCAGCCGCTTCCAAGATCAAGGTCAACATTTGATATCACAACAACATAAAGATGACATCAGTCTAGTTGAATTAGAATTCAACGCGGGGGAGGATATGTTAAGTATTACATTAATAATTTATTTTGTCTTTTGCTGACCCATGATAAAATGCATTTAACGTAATCGTAATACATTAATAGGTTATATTTTTGCTGATTAGTGTTTATTTTATAACTAGGGCAAGAACACATTTTAAATAATTTATTATTCATTGTTATGCTAAATATTTTATGTAATTTGCTTGCTATTAATTACTCATTGTTTTGCTAAATATTTTATGTAATTTGCTTGCTATTAATAATTTATTGTTTTGCTGAATATTTTATGTGTCATTATAAGTAATATTTTTTGCTTGATATTAATTATTGTTTTAAATTGGGTCAGTAAATTATTGTACGTAATAAGTTTTAGTAAGTAATTATTATAAGAAAAATGTATATAAATAAATCAATTTTTTAATAAAGTGTATTCGATGATACAAATTTGAATAGCACTCATCTTCTTTTAATAAAATTACCAACGGGTTTATGTGCTCGGTGGTATCTTCACGATTATAAAAAATATACAAATATACCGTCCAACAAGTTACATGTGCTTGGTGGAATTCCGGTATACAAATACAAATTGATAGAACCTTGAGAATAAAAGCATTCTCAACACAATCTTCATTGGGTGCCTGCAACAAAAACAACAAATAGAGGTCGAGCCAGTGGAGGAAAATTGTATGGTGTACGAAAGCAATTGCAATTTTGCGGTACTGTGGTGTACCAGCACATTATGAACTTAACAATAATCGATATAACCACTAATAATCAAAAGTTATGTTTAATCCCAGTTTACCTAAATTGCAATAACTGGCTAAATGATCTCAATAACTTATGTGAAATATTAGTGAAAGCTCAGAACGAAAATTTCATGATAATAGGTGACTTCAATGTACGCATAGGCAAAGAACAATGTCTGGAACTCAGCCCAAATATGCAGTGGATTGAATTATTGGGCCACAGAGTAGCAATGGATACAATTGTAGATAGAAATGGCAAACAATTACTAGAAATTTGCAATTCATTTGGTGTCACCGTGTTAAATGGCCGCACTAAAGGCGACAGAGAGGGTACATTTACGATTATCAGAGGTGTAGCAAGGTCA
>NW_024034781.1:0-5053 GCF_002237135.1 Teleopsis dalmanni | reverse complement strand
TGTTCGCCGTTAATGGTCGTCGTGAGTCTTAGAATATAATATCAATAAAGGATATATTAAATCATATATAGTTTGCCTAGTTCTTATTAAGTATGGTTCATATAAATTTAAAATTAAATCATAAATTTAAACATTTTCGATAGTAAAATTTGTAAATAAGTGTACTTGCGCATTTTTTTCTTCCTATTTGTATATATATATGATTTTTAATAAAAATATTAGTTCTCAATAAATACTATTTTCAATTATATATAACATTTTAAAAATTAAAAAATCGTGAATATCGAAATAAATTAAAAATAAATACTTTTATACTAAAGAGATATAATAAAATATATTTTTGACAATAATTGTTTGAGAACTGATCCAATAAATAATACTAACTTGCTTATTGACTATTTTAACGCACTTTCTAACACATTTCTTTAATCACTATAATTAAATTAATTTATTGTATATTTGTTTTATTTATTAAAGTATTTTAATGCATAAAGGTGGATAACACAATTTGAATTTCGTTAACAACTGTGGCACATCTACCATATATAATATACTATATATTTTTATATATTATCTCGAAATGAAATTTTTTTTAATTTGTATGCACTCTTTTAATTAAAGCACATATTTTTTTACTGTATACTGCATGCACAATACATAAACATTAATACTCTTACATACATACAATATATATATTCATAAATAATCAGCACATATGCATATATAGCAAAGATTCTTAAGCATTTTATATTTTCTTGAAAAAATACAGACACCTGCCAGTGGTTATCCGGGTGCCATAGATGATCTTATATTCTCTGGAGCCGGTTCTGGTTGTCGTGGCGATGATGAAGATGAATGTACACCACCATTTGAATCGGGCAGTGGTGATGATCTGATAACTCCAGTTTATGTGCCACCTACCAAACAGACTACAACCTCACAAAATGTCAGTACTGATAAGAATAATAATGGCACCGAGCGGGCTTGTGATGACGAGGATTGTGTACATGGATCTGGAGACTACGGTGAGACAACTGAACAATTTACATCCACCAGTACAGCGAAGATAATAGGTAAGTTCGAAAACTAATAATTTTCAAAACGTCAGTGTTGTCATTTCATTGGCACGTCACTCATAACAATTGGTTTGTATTTTTAGTAAATTCTTTTTTAAATTATTAGCTGATATATATATATATTTAAAAAAATTTTAATAGATTTTTTTTATTTTATGAATATATATTTATTTTTTTTTTCGATATTTTACAATGTTTTTTTTAATAATTTATTTAAATTTGTTTTAAATAAAAGCTGAGTGGTTGAGGTTCTATATATGCTAAATATATGAAAAAAATGTAGAAGTATAGACAATTAGTCATATTTTTGATTATATATACTTTACATATGTAAGCATTAATCAAATTTCTTCAAGATTCATTTTCCCTAATACAAAAATTAAAATATATTTTTTTGCAAAAAATATACATAGTAGCTCTCTGATTTCATATAACTACATACACATATATTCCTATCTGAGGTTCCATCCTCTAACTAGCATGATAGTATACCTATTTCAAGTCACATTACTATGGTTCTTCAAGAGCCTGTGCTCATAGTTTTTCATTATCAGAGTATTATCTATAAATACGAACATATCAGTTTAATTTTAATGGCTCCTACTCCACTTGGAGTTACGTATTTATCACGCATATAATAAGGCAATTTAAAATAAATAGTATTCAGTTCTTCTATTTCAATATATCAGCCATATATAATATTTCCGTAATATAGTTGAATTTTATTATTATATACACTTATTACTACAAGCATACCTGTTACAGTCAGTATCTATAATAAACTGTTCCTCATTTTTAGTTGTTGTACATTAAAATAAAAATTTATTTTTTATACTTTCCCAGCTTTTTTATATGCCAAATATCTATTATATATAATATATTACATCTTGCGTTTGCTATTCATAGTTGAATTTAGAGCAGGTTGTCCTTGCGTTTTTATTATTAAAACCTGCCTATGGCTAAGTCGATACTTTAACTTGTGTATTCACCACATTACATTGAAACAACCTTCGTAATCATAAACATGTCCACGCCCATGGCCACTTCTAAACCAGTTTGTATTATGTTGCCATTATCTCTTTCAGAAAATGAACTCTTCATATTTCTGACTGTGCTCGCGCAATGGAAACTTATGTTCCATATAATGAATTTGTAGAAATCCACAGTGTTACAAAAAGAGAGAAAAAGAAAGAAAGAAAGAGAGAGAGAGAGAGAGAGAAAGAACTACAGGCAGCAGCAAATACAATGTAGAAAAGAGACTAAGACTCTGATATGAATCGAAATTGAATAGTTTAGA
Source organism: Teleopsis dalmanni (assembly GCF_002237135.1). NCBI lineage: Eukaryota > Metazoa > Arthropoda > Insecta > Diptera > Diopsidae > Teleopsis > Teleopsis dalmanni. Next base: position 2,680 of record NW_024034781.1, on the reverse strand, counting down.
ACTCAATGTACATATATATATTTTGCTAGCACCGATGTGTATGTGTGTTCCTCGATTATTGTGTGTAATAAGAATAAAGTACAATATATCAAATATTATATATCTAATAACAAAAATATGCAATGTAAATACTACAATATATAATGTTAATGTTTTTATGTTAATTTTTGATTTATTTTTATTAAAAAACTAATTACCTTCACAGGTATTGTACAGTTTATTGTGTATTCGTTAATTTGTGTTCACGTACAAAATTCAATAAAATTAATTAAATAAAAAATTTTAAAAATATTAAATGTGATAATATCAATTATTCTATTATTCTATATTGATTTCTTATTAATTAATGAACTTTCAATCACTCAAATGTTTTGTATTACGTTATAATCATGAATGAAAATTCCTTTTTTGCTATAGGAATTCTTTTTTATTATCAACTCAATCACTAATTACTTTGTTATGGTATTTCAGAAACCAATAATGAAATTATATCAACTACTGATGGTTCATCAAGACGTACTGAAGTTGCTGTTACTACAGAGCAACAACACACCACTAGCACTGCTGTTGCCAAAACAGAGTTGCAAACAAACACACCACGAGAGATAGCTACCACAACTAGCGGCACCATATATTCGCCACGTCAAACAACAACACAATTTTCCCCACCCACAACAACCACTCAACGTATAACAACAACCACAACTACAACAACTACAACCACACAAGCAACACCACCACCAGAAATACGTTCTACTGTCACAGAGCATGATACGACCACTTACGATATAGTACATGTTTTCAGTGGTGGAAACGGTGACAAGCATGGTGAAGATGAAAATTTAAATATTTATAATGGTGAACACACTTTGACACCGGATGAACGCCCACTACCGCCAGCTATACCACCATATGAACCAGAATCTGGTGTGCCACCGTATTATCCAGCCATACCGCCACCTCAACCACCATATGGCAATAATAATTATCGGCCAAAGGGTAAAGGTGGTCGCATTAACTCGATTGAAGAAGAACGTACTGCCATGATTATTGGAATTGTAGCTGGTATTTTAATAGCAGTCGTATTAGTTTTCATACTGGTGTTCTGGTTGAAATCTTATGGTGATCGTGGTTACAAACCAGAGAGTGAAAAAGCTACTGCATACGGTTCACACAATCCAAATGCAGCATTGCTGGGTTCTACTGGTTCAAAAGGTTCCTATCCACGTCAGAGTCATCATCAGCAGTCATCTCAACAATCACTGACCAATGGGCATAATATGGGTAGTAGTGGTGGTAACGGTAGCATGATGGGTAACATGGGCTATGGTGGTATGGGTACTAGTATGGCTGTTGGGAACGTAGATGGTCGACCACAAATGGCTGGTTTAGTGCAACCAAAGCCAAAGAAACGAGATTCAAAAGATGTCAAGGAGTGGTATGTGTAAATTGTAGATTTGACCGCTATATATAGGTCATGTACTATGTACTCTTAAACAAATAAGTCAAATTAGCAATAATTAAAAGTAAAGGATATGCAAATACTCGAGTTACATTTTAGGACAAATAACAGATATAGACAAATAGTTTTATTTAAAAAAACAAAAACAAATACAATAAAAAAATAATAAAATTATATAAATTATTATAACAAATATTTAATGTACAAACTAATACCAGTAAAATTCATTGTTTAATATTATTATTTTGAGAAACTTGATAATAAATAGCGGCAAGTTAACAGTTTCTTTGTGAAGTTGTATGTTGAATTGAGAGTTAAGAGTAATAACGAAAGTATGTTAGGTGGATAATATCGTAATAAATTAGTGAATTTATTTTTTTAGTAAATTAAATTTAATTAGTAAATTTAAATAATAACACTTAAATTAATGTAATAAAACTGATTTGCAAATCAACTGTTATAATTTAGCACAGTTCAATGCTTTTTTTAACATAAATAATAACCGTAGCTAATAGAGTGCTGCACTGTTCTACCAGAACAATGATTTCTTAAAAAATGTGTTTATTAAAATATCTCTATTAAAGCACTGTTAACAAAATTAGCTGCCTTACTAAAAACTGTTAACTAACATATTCAGTAACATGGTTTTTAAAACTTGCTTAAAGCTCGAATTCCCTAAACTATTTTAAACATTTATTATGCTTTATTTTAAAGTAAACGCAAATTTAGGAAAAATAGAGTAAGTCTCACGAAATTCAATAAAATAGTGTTATTCCTTAATGGAGCTGAATTAAGAGAATTTGACCTACTACTTAACATAAAGTAAATACATATAAACAATTTATTTTTTAAACACATAAATTAGGCGTGAAGTAGTGAAATTTCTAATCAATGAAATTTGTTGACTTGCTGCTTACAATTTTTCATTTTGTTCCAATCCTGTTAACAAAGTAATTTATAAATATATATAAAAATTAGTATGTATGCATATGTATACTGCATCCAACTCTTATGTACTACAATGTAAAACTATTTACAGCAACTATAAATAATATATATAGATATATAAATATTTATTGTATTCGAATATAAGTTAAATGTTAATAATATTTACAAAAAAAAAAAACAAGTTATATATACAATAAAAGTTTAGCTTAAGCTTTAATGAACCCGTTTGCCGTTTGTTTAACATTTATCCTGTAAACTAGAATACTAACT
>NW_024034780.1:0-5054 GCF_002237135.1 Teleopsis dalmanni | reverse complement strand
GCGCTTATGCGAGGGAGCACAAATGATATTTTGAACGAAGTTGGAGTTTTACGTACGATGTTCACTTATTTCTTCATTAGATTCTCCTTTTGAACTTATTTCCATAATATTGCATTGTTTTTCAAATTAAATTTCAACATTGTTGTCTTCAGTGCAGATTTTTCTGAGAAAACTGTCGAAATCATTTGCCAAATCGAGTCCTTCCTGAAATTTAGCATAGATTGCGAGCAGAATGTCATCTTCGTGATCAATATCGCTGAGATTTTCATAAATTTTTGAAAACCTTGCTTCACGGAAGCAATTTTGAATTGTTCTTGTTTTCACTTAATGAAAAGATACTTTGAAGAAATAAACAACTTCAAGTACATTAATAGAGTTCAACATCTGTGAGGCTCACCTCAATTTTACGTAGCAAGTATTTTAAAAGAAAGATCCTAAAAAATATTTCAGTATTTTGGATTACCCCTTGATCAAGGCGTTGGTTTGCTGCCGTTGTGTTTGGAAGAAATTTGTTTATTATTATATTTAATTAATCATTGGTTACTAAAATTAACCATTTTTTACACAAATATAAATATAATTTGTATTATGGAAAATTACAGATTTTTAAAAAAATTATTTGGTTTTTTTTTTGAATTTTGTCCGTTTATGAGAGATTCTTTGATTGAAATGGTTTAAAATGAAGTGTCCGCGTCCTGTTATTAGAGCGTCCGGTTATGGGAATTATACTTGTATGAAAAAATTAATGAAAAAGCTAAGTTCAAGAAATTTGTCCGTCTATTGAAGCTGTGCGGTTAAAAGAACTGTCTGCTATGAGAAATTTCATTGTAGTTGTTTATTTTTTAAATTTTATAAAAGCAATTATTTTTCAAATTGCTATAAAAACTAACAAAAAAATTTTAAAAAAGTTTTACCAATGGTTTTAACACACGTTTATAAATTACTATTTTACTATACTATTTTACTGGTGTGTTTCTGATATGTGTAGTAACAATTTTTTGCATGTTGAGTATAATTTGTACCGATTAATATATAGTGAAGAATAATATAGATGTTATTTCATCCTTGAACACATGCCACACATTCATTGGGTTGATTTGCATCCGATTTGGATTCTTAAGAAACTAAATTGAAATCAACAATACCAAGTTATTACTGAATAAGTCAGTATCGCAAGCTATTAATTGATATTTGTCAACAATAGTTTATCCTGTATGGGTTATTATTTTACTTTAAAATCTGAAAGCAAATAGCTTATATTCAAGCAGTGAATTAAAGTTCCATTAAGTTACTACGTTGTATATTAGGAACAAAATTCTAAATAAATCCAATATTTCAGAGAAGGTTCCAATTTTAAACATTTTATATATTTTGCATTGCTTTTTTTCAAGCAAGACAGACGCCAATTGCACATTTGTAAAAGCCTTTGAAAACATTTCTTTAAAGATTTTCTAGTCTGAGAACTTTTACGATAATTAACGTATAATTAGGAAAGAAAAAACCGTAGCCGGAAATCATTAGGTGTGAAGTTGCAATTTGTATGCAACCTTACACATATCAACACATTAATGCCACTGAAAGTAGCAATTATGGCACATTAGCGCTAAGTAACACCACTCATACCACCTCGCAACTTATTTCCACTAACTGCAAACATGCAAACTAAAAACAAATTAAAAATGCGAAATTATTGCAGAAGAAAGTGGATGAAAGTACGGTGAAAGCACTGCGAACGTACGTCACATGTGCTCATTAAAATTAATTTTCTATTTAATACTTTCAACTTACCGAAAACATACTCAAATATACTCTCTACTTTCTATTTTGCAGTTTTGGAAAGGAGTGGTGAGGAAGAATTGCTGAAAAGAGCACGACACGTCATTACGGAAATCAAGCGTACGCAAGACGCGGCTGCGGCATTGAGGGAGCACAATTTTAAAAAGGCAAGTCCTTGCGAAGAAATTTTTTCACTAACCATGTTTTGCCTATTGCAAAATATAAATCTGGGCACATAGTTGCGTTAATTACGTCTTTCACACATAAAGAAAATATACGAAGTAAAGTATCTCACCCAACTTGCGGGGAACGTTGCATTGGCAACACCTAAGCAAATAACTCAACACGACACGAGCTGTGAACTCAACTATGTGAATGTAAACAAAATATGCAAGAAATTGTATAAATTTCGCTGTGTGGTCCAGGATAATACTGATGACTAAGCAGGAGAAGAACTGCAAAAGCCATTAGAAGTGGGATCAAGTCACGTTGTTCCGCATACAATGCTCGTGTAAACAAATATGTTGCAAGCTATCAAGTACTTCACTCGGTGCAGCGGCAAGTGCGACACCAAGCAGTGAATGTAGGAATCCGATATTAATCTGGCCGTTAGAGCCTGAGTATCGTGTAATTAAAATACGTGCGAAAGTCGCGCAACTCCCAACCATTTCGGGTGTAATTCCAAACACACGGGCATTGTGCGGGTATTTGCCCTGTGAAACGCCTCATACTGTGGTGCACTTGTTGTGCTTCAGTTCGGGTTTACTTCCGTTTGGCAACAAAAACTTAATCCAAAATTTGTTCATAGGTGGCACTTATGGAACTTGTTACTTTAGGTTTTGGTGTTCAAATGGAGTGGGCGCAGCAATGTTATTAACTTTGCTGATTTTTTATTAAAATTCTGTACTTGACAGCAAATATTTTTTATTCCAAAAGTCTCCATTTTCAAAGGTAGTTTTTTTTTTCGAAAAAAAGGTTACAATCAAAATATATTGTATTTTATTCGTTTATTGAATAATAATAATATATATTGCCCATAGTTAAAAAGTTAAAAAAAAGTTGATAATATCATTGTGTAAAAGAGTATGTTATACTTATAAATGAATATTTTTTTTTTAAATTTAAGAACTGTCAATTAATTCTAAACAGAAGGATTGCAGAACTATCATAATTATGGTGACTGGTAACAGTATACTAGAGGCACATGCACACACATGCAGGGTGCTGAGAGCGAATGAGACGTTGGAACATCGGTTAAGTTTGTGTTTTACTTTGTCACATATAAGCTTAAAAGCTTAAAATCTCCACAATTTAATAAATTTTATGATATGAATTATAATCTCAAATGCTACTTAAATTCTCGAAAAATGTTGACATCTATTGTAAATCTATGCACAGGTTTAGCAACAGCTCATCTAGCTACATAAGTAAATCTAAATATAATAAGTTGGGAATGAAGTAGACTTTTGACTATATTTAAGTTTCCGTTGGCTTGGAGTATCCACAATTTGAATAACATAGTTTACCATATATTTCTGGAATATAACTTTAAGTACTTCTTAAGATTAATATAAATATTACAAATTTGTGTAGAAATGTATTTATCCGCCATTATCCGGTATCGGTACGAAACAATTGATAGGTATTAAATATCGTAATACCTATTTTTAATATATTTCAGGTATTAAAAGTAGGTATTAAATATCGCTGAGTAATGTTTTTGCATAATATTGATATTGCTATATTTATATATTAACTAAACAGCTATTTATAAGACCAATAACAATATTATTGCAAACTATGCATATATGATTTTTAATAAGGACTTACAATGTACTTAGAGAGGTTAATGGTATTTGGGGGTTTTCGGGTTAGGCTAAGGCCCCTATGCACTGCGACCAGTTTGATCTATTGTGCACCCCTTTGTATTTAGATATTTAGTATCTCGAGGAACCGAACCAGCTCCTTCGGAGGGAGTTTTCGCAGTTCTTCATCCCTTAGTTGGTATGTACCTAAAATTTTGTTTCTTCTGTGGCCTAGTGCATCACAGTTGGTGATCAGATGTTCCATAGACTCCTCCTCATCACAGCAGAATCTGCAAATATTAGTGTCTGATAAACCTATTTTATGTAGGTATTTATTACATGCGGCGTGGGCTGTTAGTGCACCAGTGAGTGACTTTAGACTCTTCTTGCTTAAGTTGAGAGCGATGTTTGCTCTTTTGGCATCAAAATTTAAGAGTTTTTTGGAATGATATAGGCCGTCAATTCCATTCCAAGATTCAGTGATACTTTTTTGGATCCATTTTTTTGTCTCCTGTTTTATGTTCGTTTTATTGAAGCCAAAGAACGAGGTTGGACCAATGAATGATCCTTCTGCCCCTTTTTTGACAGAAAGGTCCGCATTTTCGTTGCCTTCGTGTCTTTCATGTCCGGGTACTCAAACCAGAGACACCTGGTTGTGGGTGGCCAGTTGGTTGAGTGTATTGTTACACTCTGTAAAAACTTTAGATATGAATGTGTCGCTTTTTAGAGCTTTGAGAACTGATTGGCTGTCTGCGAGTATATTAATTTTAACTCTCTTAACTTAGAGAGGTTAGTTGTATCGTATACATGAGATGCAAAGCAGAGCTGATGCGATTCTCCTAATCTTTACAATAACAACATCGATTACTTATAGTGCAATGTAACGAGCACAGTCTACTTTTTTTAATTCTAATGTTTAAAATAAAATTTAGCCATTGAGAGTATAGTTCTTGTAATATGTTTTTGCAACTTGTAGTTTTAATGCTGTCAAAAGAAGAGTATCTAAGTGAACTTTGCTGGCTGCCAATACGTGTAACTGTCAATAATTAAAACTCTTTGAAACATAGTGGCGATAAGAAGTTCTATACTCTCCAATAAGAATAATTAACCCGCTAAGAAAAAGTTTTAACTTAAATTATGGATTATCATCGATAAAAATACGATAAAAATGTAACTCAAAAATGCATTTTTAGTTCAATGAGAGCTTAAATTATTTCTTTTTTATTTTAATAATTTTGTATTGTTGCACAAATATATTTCTTAACGTTTCTTACAAAAGATACAACTAATATATACCTAATATTCTATTCTATTCTATGAAATATACCTAATATTCTATGCGAATATTTTTTTTTATTAAAGAGAATAATGCGATTGATAAGACATCGGTTTATTCTTGGAGAAAACTTTTTTTAAAATTTCCGAAAACTTTTCGAGGCTACAATATTTCAATTATTTTGAGATTCTGAGATT
>NW_024034779.1:0-5056 GCF_002237135.1 Teleopsis dalmanni | reverse complement strand
GGGCTGCAGCTGTAGGATGTAATCTTTCGACCAGGCCTGCCAAAACCTCCGTTTGAGCTCGCATAACAGACGCCAACGTTTCAAAGTGGTCAATTTGTTGTCGGAGACGCCTTGCGCGGATTCTTGCGGCAGCGTGTGGAGAGTACCTCCTATCAACAGGTGTGCTGGTGTTAGCGCCTCTTTGTCGTTCGGGTCTTGACTCAATGGACTGAGTGGCCGAGAATTTAGCAGGGCTTCTACCTCTACGAGCACTGTTTGCAGTTCTTCGCTGGTAAGAAGCGCACTGTTGGTTGTTCGTTGTATGTGGTGTTTTGCCGACTTTACCGCCGCTTCCCATAATCCTCCGAAATGAGGTGCCCTGGGTGGTATGAAGACAAACTCTATGCCCTTTTGTGCAGCATAGTATGCCAGATCGTCCTTGTGCTCTCGAAACGCCTCTATCAGCTCTCTCAGCTTGCGATCGGCACCTACAAAATTTGTCGCATTGTCGCAATAGATTTTTTCTGGGAGTCCTCGTCTTCCGGCAAACCTTTTAAGACAAAAAATAAAACAGTTAGTTGTCAGATCTGTTACAAGTTCTAAATGTATAGCCTTTGACGTGAAACAAACAAACACTGCGATATACATTTTAACTGGTGGTCGACCACGAATTTTCAAAGTGGTGTATACAGGCCCACAAAAATCGACACCGCTAATTAAAAAGGGTCGTAGTGCCTTTAACCGATCTGCAGGTAAGTTTCCCATTACTTGGGTCAACAGCTTAGGTTTGTATCGAAAACAATGTATGCATGCTCTTACGGTTTTACTGCATGCCTTGCTTGAATTTATGACCCAAATTTTTTCACGAAGCAGCACTTCTAAGGCTTTTGGACCAGCATGACAATTGGTTGTATGGAGAAATCGTAAATAAATCTCGACAAAATGCAATTTTTTTGGTAACAGCAAGGGAAATTTTGAATCATAAGACAGTGGTGCGTTTAGTAGACGACCTCCTACACGAAGCAAATTGCATGTTCGAGAACCATCTTGGACTGTATGAATGAATGGAGTTAGTTTTTGAATGCTGACTGGTAATTTATGCGACTTCTTCATTTTTTCGATTTCTTCCTTGAATTCGTGATTTTGAATAAATTCAACGATTTTCAAGAATGCCCAATTAAGCTCCTTTGATGTCGGAATAAAAGCGTTGGCTCTCTCATTTTTCTTAGTGATAAAACGTAGAATGTACGCGAAAATTCTCAGCAGTCTTGGGTAAGATGATTGGCTACAGATTAGTTTTGAAATGACATTAGGTTCAATTTCAACTGCTAAAAGTCCGACCTTGACCTTTCGTTTCTCTAAACTTTTCTCATCTGTTGATAGTGGAAAATGACTATTTTTTGGCCAGTTAGTGGCATCTTGAAGCAAATATGATGGGCCACGAAACCAAATTGAGTGAATCAACTCATCTACATCACATCCTCTGGAGACTAAGTCTGCAGGATTTAGCTTTGATGGAACGTGTCTCCAAAGAACTTCGCTCGTCCATTCTTGGATCTCTGCCACTCTGTTTGCTACAAATGTTGCTAAAGTAGATGGGTGAGTTTTAATCCAATGAAGTGTAATTTCAGAGTCCGTCCAAAAATAAACATCCCCGATTTCGCAAGTAATCAACGGCTGAATTCGAGACCATAGTTTAGCCAATAAATGAGCGGCACACAGCTCTAATCTGGGTAATGATTTTGTGCTTAAAGGAGCAACCTTAGATTTGGCAGTTAACAATTCAGAATGAATCCCATTCGAATCATGAATTCGGACGTAGATGCAACAGCCGTACGCTCTCATTGACGCATCGGCGAAACCGTGAATATCGCATTTTATATTTGAATGAATATGAACATACCGCGGAATGGAAATAGAGTCCATCTGAGTCAGGTTGCTTTTAAATGCTTGCCAGCTAGAATCGAGATGCATAGGAATTGACTCATCCCAGTCAAGCTTCTGAAGCCAAAGTTCTTGCAATAAAATTTTTGCCTTAGTCACTATTGGGCATACTAGTCCGAGGGGATCGAAGAGTCGAGCTGATACTGATAGTATGTTTCTTTTTGTTGCTCGCAAGTCATGAAACTTTTCGTCTACATGGAACTTAAGCGTATCATTCTGGGGAATCCAGTGTATACCTAGCGCCTTTGTGGAATCAGTATTATTAACATTTAGAAAGAAGTCTGACGAATCATACGTTTTATGGTTTGAAAACCATTTCGCTAATTTAAGTCCAGCCGCATCAAGAATTTCAGTACATTGGGTACGAATTGTTTCCAGTTCCTTCAGACTGTCAGCTCCAGTCAATAGGTCATCGACATAGAAGTCATGTCGGATAACCCTTGCTCCAACTGAATGAGAATTCTTGTACAGGTCACTTAAGTAGTTTAGGCAACGTGTTGCCAAGAAAGGAGCAGGTGAAGTACCATATGTCACTGTGTTCAGTTTATAAACGCTAATCTGATCCGTAGGTTTTTCCCTCCAGAGAATAAGCTGAAAATTGCGATCTGCCTCGTCAACTTCGATTTGACGGTACATTTTTGTAATGTCAGCAGTCATCGCGTATTTGTGCATACGAAAGCGAAGTAAGATTGAATACAATTCTTCTTGTACCGTTGGACCAACCATTAAAATGTCGTTCAACGACACTTGTGAAGATGTTCGGCATGAAGCATCGAACACGACGCGAAGTTTTGTCGAGGTACTCTGAGGTCGCAACACACACTGATGCGGTATATAGTAATGAGGTGTCGAAGAAAAGTTGTCAGTAGTTAATGTCATGTGACCTAAGTCACGATACTCTGCCATAAACTCCATATACAGCTTCTGAAGCATACAGTCTTTCGACAACCTGCGTTCCAGTGAGAGAAAACGATTTTTTGCTGTTTCATATGACTGACCTAGAAGGTTGGGGTTGGACTTGAAAGGAAGCTGCACCTTAAGCCTCCCTGAAGGTAAGCGTAAAATTGTGTTGAGAAACTTGGTCTCACAGTGTTGTTGTTCTATTGTGTATTTTTTGACCGTGAGCTCCTTGGGAATTTCTTCCAATTCCCAGAATTTTTTCACAAGAGAGTTTAAGCAGAAATCACCTGTTGACTCTGCTTCTTGAAGGCGTATTAAATTGCATATCTTAGATACATTACTTGGGACATCTTTATATTTTCCTGATACAATCCATCCAAGTAAAGTTTTTTGGAGAATTGGAAGATTAGTACCTTGTTTTATTTGTCCAATCGACAACAGTTCGAAAAAGCTTTCGGCACCAAGTAGAAGATCTATCTTTTGCGGTTTGTGAAAGTGCGGATCAGCAAGTGAAAGATTGGAAGGAACATTCCAATTACTCATTGACACAAATTTGTCGGGTTGGTAAGTGGAGATTGAAGGTATTACCCAAAAATCAGTAGAAAACTCATAAGAGTTAATACGTGATCTCACAGTGGCATGTAATTTTTGCCGTACTGTGGAGTTTGTTTCACCAATGCCAATTAGGTTTAGAGTTTTCGCTTCTTTTTTTAGTTGCAGTCGTTGTGCAAGTTCCTCGGTTATAAGGTTGACTTGAGAACCGGAATCGAGCAGTGCTCTGGCCAGCTGATACTCTCCAGATTTTCCTTGAATGGTTATGACTGCAGTGGCTAGAATAATTTGATCGTCATTCGATGAGCTATGATTCACAGAGGCACGAGAAATAATAGGTTGTTCTGGATTATAAGATAAACCTGTTTGAGGAGTGTTAGTAGAATATTGGTGTAAAAGAGTATGGTGCGACCGATTACACACTCTGCAGCGTGACGCCTTGCATCTAGATACCGTGTGCCCTTTCTTGAGACAATTTATACATGCCGAAGATGATTTAATGAAATTGAACCGTTCAGTAACTGAGAGGGCAGCAAAGGCGGAGCATGAATTTATTACATGTTCCTTCGCATTACAGAACAAACATCTACTTTCCTCTTGCGAACTATTTTTCTTGCACATAAGTGACGATTTTACATTCTTACCTTGCCAGTTGTCTTGTTTTGGCCTGTTCGATCGAGACCTTGACGTAGAAGCTTCGTCAGCAGAAATGTGTTGGTATCGCTTATTTAACGCAGTCTCGCAATCAGACCAGAGCGGCAGCTTATTGTAATCTAATTGCTCCTCCCATTTAGATTTCGTGGCGGCATCGACTCTTGACATGACTAAATGAATAAGAATCGCATTTGAAATGTTCTTATCATCTCCTATTGACAATAGGGACTCATATATGGCAGAAACAGTATCTATGATATTGCGTAATGCAGAAGCAGATGGCTTGTTCATTTCTGGCAGTTCAAAAAGCTGCGAGATACTATCGATAAAGATTAGACAAGTGTTATCGTAAACTCTTTTTAAACTAGCTAATGCCTTTGAGTAATTAGTTTTCAGTGAGTTGAAATGCCTTAACTGTACCAAGAGCTTCGTCAGACAAACACGAAATGAGATGATTGAATTTTTCAATATCACTTAGCGACTGATCATTGTGCACTAAGCTTTCAAAAAGGCTTATGAAGTTTTTGTACTCAGAATGTTTCCCACTAAATTTAGGTAAACGCATACTTGGCAGCCTGGAACGATGATTGCTGCATTCATGCGAAGTATCAGGGATACTAGACTTGCGGTTTTTACCTAACGCCTGTAGAAACAATGATTTCGAAGCAACGCAGATTTCTTCTAGATCTGGCCGAAATACATCAAACTCGTTGATACACTCTATTTTTTGTTGGCAAGTCATGGCCTGTTTAATGTATGAATTGAGAATGTCCAACCTACATTCCAGTTCTACAGGGTTTAAATCAACAGTTTTTTCAGAAATTACTTTTTTAATACGCAAGATACTGGCCACTACAGTTTCTCGCTGCTGGAGTAGTTTATCCAATTCTTCATTTTTTTGTGGGGATGATGCTCGCTTTTTGGTTGACATAGTGAACACAATTTACTAAATTTTTTAAGAGAGAAGGCAATGCAGCGCAAAGAACGATAAGAGTATTTGAATACTGTTGAGCGACGGTTGTAAGTA
>NW_024034778.1:0-5058 GCF_002237135.1 Teleopsis dalmanni | reverse complement strand
ACGACAACCACATCCATGTCGTCCATGACTGTACATACTCCAATAATTCCTGTAGATGTGCCTTCTCAAAGTTTATCCATCTACAGACCAATAGAAGATATTCTAGACGAGTCGTTCCAAGTTGGAAATTCACGATCCAACATTGGATCAATTTGTCAATCTATTTGCAGAAGGAAACCCGGAAGTACTTATACTATAACATCACCGGGAGAACGTGGTTTCCAAGTAGTGAAGCTAGATGTGTACGATTTTTCAAAGATCTCCAAGAAGCCAAAGATGGAATGGTGGAAGGAAGCGAATTATCGTTCAACTTTTTTGATTCAATCTCCTGTGGACCCGAATCATCAATTGGTCATGAAACTTTTGCTGAATGTAACGAATCAACTCAACAAAATACCAGGTAAATAAATAAAATTATTAATTTATTATTAAATCATTAAAAATTTTTTTTTAATAGGAGTCAAAAAAGAAGAAAGGGAGACAAGATAATAGATTTTTTAAAAAGTCATCCAACAGCACCAATTCACCACATTTTGAATACATCAGCCTGGTTAACATCGGAATTTAAGTTTTGGGATATTAATTGTATATTGATTAAAAATTGTATTCGTATTATAAATAATTATATTAATAATTTAAGTTTTCATGAAATTTATTTGTATTTAAAATCAATTGAACCACAGAATTTAATTTTTAATGCACCCATTGGAAATTTATATAATTATTATTTCACTATTAATAAATCAATAGAAATTCTTGATGAATTGTTAAAATTCCAATTTTATGATAATGATCATCAAATATCAAAATTTTTAAATAATTTGTATAATATAATTGATAAAAATATTCCAAAAAAAAATACTATATTTATATTATCACCACCAAATGCTGGTAAAAATTTTTTTTTTGATACTTTTATTCACTATTGTTTAAATTTTGGTCAGGTTGGAAATTTTAATAGATATTGTTCATTTCCATTAATGGAGTGTGTTGATAGAAGAATTATTTTATGGAATGAACCATTATTAGAGCCTTCTGCTATTGAGACATTAAAAATGCTCTTTGGTGGTGATACTGTAACAGCAAAAGTTAAATATTGTAATGATGCTGTTATAATGAGAACACCTATTATAATTTTGTCTAATAATGATGTATTTCCAAATGATTTAGCTTTTCGATCTAGAATGTTCACCTATAAATGGAGATCATGTTTAAAATTAAGAGATTATAAAAAAAAACCACATCCTTTATCTTGTTATCATTTATTAAAAAAATGTAATATTATATAATAAATATATTATACATTCAATAATTTTGTTTTTTTTATTACTTCAAATTCTATTTCATCTTCATCATCAATATCTTCTTGTTCAGCAGATACTCTTCCATTATCATCGTCCGTTACACCAAATAATGTTTGACCATCGGTATAAGCTCTGTCATAATTAGCACAAAATGAAGTTTCTAAAGGCCAACTAACACTAAATCCTTTTCCAAATGCTGATGATATATTACATTTTATTTCAATAGAACATTCTACTTTCCAATAACATGCACTATTTAAATAATTAATAGAACTATCTGTTGGTTTAAGTTGAGGAGTAGCAATTAAACCAACATGTAATTGTGGTTGAGTATCATAACCAAATCCACCTTTTATAGGAGGAAATGTACCATATGATTCAATTGTTCTTGCATATACATCATTAATATTATTAATAACAATTGGAACAGTTGCAGTTTTTCCTAATCCAATATCACCAGAAATAGGTTTATTACCAGCTTTAAAAAATTGGTGTAATTCGGTGTAATTTTTACTTTAATTTAATAAATATTGAAATGTGTTCCAAAACGAAAGATAAATATAATTTATAAATAAATAAGGTAAGTGCATTATTCATTTAATTAATTATATTTTGAAAGTTTTAACTTTTATTTCAATGTAATTGCAGATCACTTGCTTATGTCGTGAGTGCATGCTGCAATTAGATTCATGCGAGGGTGGATTTTGGTAAGTAGTTTAAAATGAATAAAGTAAATATTTATTAAATAAACTTTACTTCAGATATCTCCAATATTTGTTACCAGTAAGTGTTATATTAGGTGCTTGAGACGATGATAGCAGTTGTGTTGTGTGTAAAATAGATAAAACTGTGTTGTGGTGTTATTTTTTTAGTTCATTGTAATGTTTGTAGTCGACATAATGCTGATGGAGAGAAAATTCACCACAAATCGACCTTTACGTGTTATAAATGTGGCGAGTTGGGACATATATCTACCACATAAGTAAAGAATACAGCTGTTAGCTATGGAAGATTCAGCAACGAGAGAAGAGGCGAACGGTATTTCATTGTTGAACCAAAAGGAAGTTTGATGCATCGTGGTGAGTCCTATCCAATTACTTTTAATTCAGGTGCTGAATGTTCACTAATTAAGGAAAGTATATCCAAAAAGCTATCTGGTAAGATATTTAATAATACAATGAAGTTAAGGGTACGCCTCAAGTATTAAGTAATGTGGTTATAAATGAAAATTGTATAGAAATAATATTTTATGTGGTACTTGATGGTTATCTACGAAATGATATAGTGATTGGACGTGAGATTTGGAGTTACGATTTTAATGTTGTTATTGACCCAGACAAATTTGAAATTGTGAAAACTAAGGCAATTAATGTATGTTCTATTTCTGAACGTTGTGTGAAAATTACTCAACAATAAAATTTGTATTTGCTGGGACAGAGTTTTGAACTCCAATTCTTAAACAGAACTATGAACGCAAAATCGCACTAAGGAGAAACTTTTTGGACAATTGCCGTGGACTTTCCAACAAGACTACGCCCCAATACATACTCCCCGTATTGTAAAATCGTTCATTGAGTCCAGAAATGTTGCTGTTCTGAACTGGCCACCATACTCGCTCGACCTTAACATAATAGAAAATGTTTGGGGATGGCTGGCTAAAAAAGTTTATGAATCGGGAAAACAATATTCAATAAAAACTAAACTAATTGAAGCACTTCAACAAGCAGGGGCTACAATTTCCCTTGATTATATTAAACTTTTGTATGATTCACTTCCCGATAGAACGTATGAGGTTATTAGGGAGGTTCAAGCCATTACTAAAATGTTAATTTTAATAAATTAATCCTTAATAATAAATAAATAAGCTGCGCCGCTTTTAGAGGACAGAAGCATTTGAGATGTTGCCTGAGCAACAACGTTTGACTATGACTTAAATAAAATATTAAATATATATGATAATAACAAATACTTATTTTAATTAATAAAACAAATAATAAGAAGATATTACAGGTGAAGGAAATACTGCACGCAGATTTTGTCATAATACTAAATTAAGTGCAGAAATTAATGGCTTAAATGAAAATTTAATATACAATTTAAAAATCATATTGATAACCTTGTCAACTGGTTTTGATATTAATGTGACCCATTTTCAAAAGTTTGCAGGGGAGACAAGAAAGTTATATATAAAAGACTATTTTTAGTATTACATGCGAACCACTCTGCATAAGATTCTCATTCATTGAGCGGATGTTATTAATAGTTCACTTCTACCAATAGGACAGCTGTCATCAGAAGAAGCACAGGAAGCGCGAAATAAGGATTGTTGTAGATTTCGACAGCATCATACAAGAAAAGAACTCACGAGAAGCCACAAATAGAGACTTACTTACAATGCTTTTGGTAACTTCTAATTCAATTATAAGTAGCTTAAGAAATGTGCCTTTAAAAAACTCAAACAGATATCCTCGTGAAGTTTTAAATTTATTAACATCAGCACCAATTAATATTCATATTCCTGATTATCAACAAGAGCTTTATGAAAACTATTCCGAAACTGGTAGCGATAAGAGCGATTATATTGAATCTGAGTAGGAATCATATATAATATAACAATAGTGGTGAGTTTCAAATTATTTCATGTGGCTACCAAAATTAACTAAATAATTAATTTTAATACAACTATTTTAAAAGTTAATTAATAAATATTTATAAGTCGGGTAACCAGTCAAGTAGAAGTCGGTCAAGCAAACAAATAGTAGCAGTAGTAGTAGTCAGTCAACAGCAGTAGTCGATCGTAAGCAGTCGGTACTCAGCAGCTGTATTAACAATTAAGTTGTACATATATTTAATTTTTATATAATATTTTTTGAGCTTAACTTTTACATATAAAAGTTAAGTACCTCAAATATACACTAGACAATATTCATTTTTCTAAAAATCCCGTTACAATTAATACATAGCTGATACAGCATTTTCTTTGTTTACACAGCTGCATCGAGAGTTTAAGGCTCAAGATCAGTTCATATACAAATTGCTTAGCTCCATAAATTTTACTCTTTATTATAAACAATTACATGTAGTTTTGCTAAGCTACAAACTGTATTGTAGCTAAGTACTTCAAATTAATATATACAATTGGCTTAGGATAAAAAAATTCTAAACTATATCTTTAGTTTTTAAGAAACGATGAAATAATAAAGTCGATTTTTTTAAAAAACTTTTTTTTAAAAAAAAGTTACATACAAAATTAATTTGTATGTAGGTATGTGTATTTTATATTAAATAAAATTAATTATTTCTTTGTAGGGTTAAATGTAAAACACAAAATCATTTGTAAGAGAAAATAATAGAGAATAAGATAGACTTTAAGTTATGATCTGAGCAAGCTTTGATTAAAAAGCTTTATTTGTAAGCTCAGATTATTTGAATATAAAAGTAGGAGCATTGCTAACTTAGATTAGATTCCTGTACGGTTAGAACACAGTTACATGTAAATGATATTCATTTAATAAATATTTTTTAAAACAACCGGATTTTCAATCTAATTAATTTACATTTATATTTCTTACAATTCTTGAACCATTCATAAGTAATTTTATATTGAAAAAGTTAATATATTGAAAATATAGATATATCAAAATTTAAATCCACTTTTACTCGGTCACTCCTATCTGGACTATCGAACTAGAAACACTGAACCACAGACTTAAATAAATAAATTTAGTCATAGAAGAAGTTGAATGCTTCAACT
>NW_024034777.1:0-5061 GCF_002237135.1 Teleopsis dalmanni | reverse complement strand
CGTATCTATAATAACTTAAATAAGTGAATTAAATAAGTTCAATGTGCATAAAAAATAAAGTAATAAACATTTCATCAACATGTTATTATCAATTGAATCTTCCACTTAATTTCAAATCAATTATAACTAAAATGTCAAATCAAAATTTTGGCATTAATTAAACTGATTTCATATATTTAATTTATGCTCAACTTTGTAACACATCCATTTATGTGTAATGAACGAAATGTGTTGATCACAAGTTTGTTGCTCCCGTCAGCGATTTTACCAATTTACCTCATAATTCATACTTTTCTTTTTGCAGTTTCAATACATCATCGTTAACCTCATCATCGGCTCACAATAATTATAAACATTATGACCATTTTCAGCAACATCATCATTATCTACCGTCTATCATCTATCGTCTATCGTCTATCGCCTATCGTCGTCGGCAAAATGGAATGGTAAATGTGGCTCAACTCTTCTCTTAATTCGCAGCATTGCATAACTGTGACAGTTTGAATCTGAGTTTTGTTGCTTTCAGCTGTAAAAACCGTTTTCGTATAAAATTTGCTCATTATTATATTATACAATTTATTTTCTTAAGCCGCGAACACATCAGAAGCTTTACTCGTGAATGTTTGAGGTGTGTTTTGTTAGCAAATTTTCAAGAAAACTGCGTTTAAATGCATGAGAAGTCAAATTATGGAAATCTGAATTGGGCAATACCTCGTAAGTGGAATTTATAAAAACAATCTAAGATAACAAACCTATTGGGCGGAATCTACAATATCTACTCGCATATAACCTATATATGTTCTTAGTTTTTTTTTCCATATTTCGTCTTTTTTTACACTTCATATACACGAGATTAGGTTGTATCAAGTTTGTTGATATGTTACTAATAGGAGACTTCGACAATCTAACATAGTAAATTCATATACGAATATTCTTGATCAGTTTAGCAAAATAACTGGACCATATTTGATTTTTGTCGTCTCTGTCAGTCGATTTATTTTAACGCAAAATCATCTCTGAGTTTTAGTTTAATCAAATGTTATGAGTTAAATATATTTTTTAATCACATACCATGAAATTTTTATTCGAAATAGTAAATTGACTATAAACTCAACAAAATGATATTTCTATCTTATATACCTATAGTTGAAATGAAGATAAATGTTATGTCATGAGTGTAAATATTATTTGAAATATTGACTTTTCATTTGAATGCGTTCGGGTTGGTATATAGTTGTGTTAAAAGCAAAAATTTCAGATTCTAAGACAATTAATAATTAATTCATTAATAAATAATCAGTAAAATTAGTAAGAGTCTCTTCTCTCAATTGTGATTTGGGATTTGATGAACACAAATATTATTTAAATTATTTTTATAAATTATATAAAAAATTTTATAAAAAACTGAACACATACAATATACAAATATATATGATATCTCTACTGCATAACAATCCATAACAATCTGTTTCCAGCCTAACGCAGCATATCTAGTCCGGTTAGTCCCCTCAACTTGATCACTCCACCGGAGATACATTCTACGTCTATGCCTTTTTCCTCCGACTACTGATTCAAACACCTTTTTCGCTGGATCATCTTCATCCAATCTCACGACATGCCAAGCCAGCGAAGCCGCTGGATGGTAATTCGCTAAATTAATTAATTCGTGGTTCATTCATATGCGATAGTCGCCGCCTAGCATTTCTTTTGAGAATAGTTTTTTAATCATTAGGATTTATACAATAGAAAATGTGAACGCATAGTTTTCAATATTCTATACTTTAAAAAAAATCAAAATGTCTCTGTTTAATGTTCGTGCTCTTCAGTCTCTTACATTACTTGCAGTTAATGATGCCTCAAATAAATCAATCCATTGAAAACACCGCCATCCCCTATACTTTTTCCTTTTTTCTAATGCATTGTTACATTAAATTCTCTTATTGACTAAGCTTGCCTGTCCAACTCTACCGGACCATAACATAAAAACTAACTCTACTCCACTTTCAATTATACTAAATTAATTAAATATAAATTCTTACGACTCTCAACTTGATTTTACAAAACCTGCTTTATGATAGGTGCATTCCTCAAAGCTGATAAGTATTAACGTGATAGTAACAATCAGTACTAACATCAGTTCTGTGATAACGAAATAGTTCGTGATTCATTCGGATACTACAGCTATAGCTTGTATATAAAAGACTAAAGGCCTCGCGAAGAACTTTTCTCTTTCTAAGATCTAAAGTTATAGTTGTGTTAGGGTTGTAATACCCATCACAGTTATTATTAATAGGCAGTAATAAATCGAAATTGTTGTGGGTATCTAACCTCGATTTTTGAAACGTCCTTTTCTGTAGACTCGTTGAGAGTTATTTTTGAAAAAAGTTTTTAAACCTCGCAAAAATCTAAACAAATCATTAGCTTTCTACAAGTTAGATAATAAAATTTTAGCAACCACAAATGCGGCACTATATACCAATTAATTGATGATAAAAGGGATTAAACGTACAATATCTAAACAATCGATGGCATTCAATCATAACAAGCTCTCTTGTATTTTTTCGTATATCTGCTTTTGCTATGTCTTTGACTTTTATGCATTAATAATAGAATAATAACAAAAGTAATAATTTCCCTTGCAAAACTAACTAATCAAAACGCGAAATAGAAAATCTGTAAATGCCTAGAAGCGATCTTTGCTGAAGTAAAAAATGGATTGCCAATTGGTCTGTGATTTCGATCAACTCAGTTGCTGATCTTACGTTTACCACTTCGGACCATCGAAGAAGACATTAGCGCGTGAAATATAAAAATATTCTTTCAATAACTTTTGAGTTTATTTTAAATAAACTAGTGTTTATTTTTTATTTTTATTTTTTCTTGTTGTGTTTGTATTTCGAAAAGCTGAGGTGTGCAAAATTGATGCTGTGAATACGTTTGAATAGCGTTAAATCTTCATTTGTGCCGTTAAAGAGGCACAATGACTCTGATTCAGACAAAAGCAAATAAATTCAACAAATTTTTACAGTAAAACTTTATTAAAGAATTGGGACATTGGAAGTGTAAAATAAAAGAAAATATATTCAAAATAACGAATAGCAGAAAAAGTGCAAAGCAAATTTATTAATTAAAAATTCCTTTAAACAAAATATATTGAAATATGCATCTGAGAACATTATATATATTATTGAGTATTTGGAAGATTCTCGTTGTGCAAGCGAAATCATTAAAAATCGATTACACATCAGAAGCAATAAAATTAAGTTCCACCGGAAATGTCACCACTCCGGTGTCTGCAGCGTTACGCATACCGGTAAATGAATACATGAGAGGAGAATTGACTGAAGATTATAGAACACTAAGTGCGAAACATGCAACGAATCCCTTTACAATACAATTGCCAAATGGCTTTAATCCACAAGCTGCACCAGAACGAAATTATTTTGAGGAAAACCGATCATCGTCTGCAAATTTCAATGAAACGATATATGCAAATATAACACCCGAAACGATAGGACTGCCTAAAGGTTTCAATCCTGTACCACCACCAATTAAACCATTACTTTATCCTTTTGTCACTGAAACGACTGCTGTGAATAACAAGGAATTATCGGTAGGTTGGAAACCAATTGTTAATCCTGTGGCTCCTATGCAAATACCAGGCACTACAGTCACACCATCACTGCAGAAGTACAAACTTGAATCGGGTACTGGTGTCATAGCTGCTGATGGTATACATGCAATGGATTCTATAATTTATGGAGCTTGGAAACCGGAAGCGCCACTACAACCTGATGATGTTGTTGAATATTCAGCTGAAAATCAATATACAGTACAACGACGTGTAGATGATTCATTTGAAGAGGCTGCCGATAATCCTATTGGTAAGTAATTAAACAAAACATTTAAAGTTTGGCATGTTATTTATTTAGTTACTTAATAATGAAAAAAAATCAGTTTTAAAAATTATTATAAAATACCATAATAATAAATACCAAACTTTAAATGTTTGATTTATAAATGATTTCATTTAATTTACCCATTTTTAAGCAGCTTTGCATGGTATTTGTTTAAAAATGTTTTATTTGAAAAATGTTTTCATGCATTTTTTTTTGATTTTTCTGATTGAAAGAACTATTTATATATACATATATAAATACAATATGTTTTATAATCGTTCTATATTATAATAGAAAATATTCAAAAATATCCAATTTTTGAGGTATTTCATATACCAAGTCATCATCGGACTTAGTACTATTCTTTCAAAAATATCCAATTTTGTTTTAACATATATCTTTTATTAATTTCCCAGGTTTCAACTATACAACTCTACTCTAAAGATTTTAACTATTATTGTGGTATTCCAGAAAACTTAACATACCACATAATAGCAATTTAAATATCGCTATATTTTTTTTATCCAAAAAAAAGAATAATAATTTCATTTCAGTTTTTATCTTTCAACTCTTTCCAATCAAATTTCCACATAAGGATCTGTATTTAACATATGTTCGGCATACCGAACATAGAACTAGGATACAGAGGACCTTGAATTTCATCACTTTATAATACGCATGCTTAAATAACTATCAGCACTTCCACTCAGACACATAATCGTCCGATAACTCCAATAGTTTTTATTATAAATAGAGGTTAATGTTGTAAACTTTAAAAGAAAGCTTTTATTATTATAAGGTACCGGTAAAGACTTCTTGATTTGAAATATATTGTGTTTTTTCAATGTGGAATTTGCTTTTAACATAATGCAGTAACAGAAAGTTTACCGATACCACATTTCGATATCTTGTTCAAAATCTTATTAGATTTAAAGAGATTAATTTTCTAGCAAAAATTAAAATAAATAACACTACTTGGTATTGGAAACTTTATTACGCAGGGTTTGGATTCTAATTCTACTAAGGTTTTGGATGATTCTGTGGAGAAGCTTCAAGCACTCCTTAAATTCACAAAAATGTCTACTACGGCATCTCTCTACTTAGACATTCAACTCTAGATGATATCATTTGCGAACAATAGATCAATGCTAAACTTACAACC
>NW_024034776.1:0-5066 GCF_002237135.1 Teleopsis dalmanni | reverse complement strand
TTATTATTATTTATTATTATTATTTATTATTATTATTATTTATTATTATTATTATTTATTATTATTATTATTTATTATTATTATTTATTATTATTATTATTATTATAATTATTATTATTATTATTATTATTATTATTTTATTTATTATTATTATTTTTTTTATTATTATTATTATTATTATTATTATTATTATTATTATTATTATTATTATTATTATTATTATTATTATTATTATTATTATTATTATTCCCCCTGCGGGATAGGGGTTAGAATATTCCCGTGGTAAGGCATGCCTGTCGTACGAGGCGACTAAAATCCAGCCATCGAGGGACACCCAAGTGTGCAGAGAGTGACTGCAGCTGTGCACCACCGAGGGACACGGACGAGTGCACTGTTTTAAGAGAAGGCAGCTGCACCAACGATGGAGTTCCTTCACGTCCAACATAAACACTATGTTAAGATGATGGCAAAAAACGCATGCCGAAACAGGCAATGCACATCAGCTATGAATTCAGGGTTCATACACCCATGGCATACTGGAAATAAACAACGATAACGATGACTTTGGGCTGGCGGATGTGGTATTCTGTTACCTGAGTATATGAGAGTGACATCTCATAGAAATGGCTTTCAGGTTAATGCTGCATCTTCCTCCGTCCTTTTAAAACTTGGCAAGTCTCCAAGTACGTTCGATGTTTCGTCACCGTTAAGTTGGTGGTATAGGCTCAGTTGAGAGTACTCCTGACCTGCGCCAGATTCTGGCTCTGAACACAATCTCCCATAAGGAATTGTGTCAACCCTCGCATGGCCTCCCTGCTTCGCATAGATAACCATGGGGATCGTTACGAGCGACTATACAACCGAACATCGATAGCGGCTAGGAGTTTGGACCCAAAAATCATGACAAATGAAAAAACAAATACACAAAATCTAACGGAAGCGCCATCGCAAGATGGCCCAGGGAAGTCCGCATCGGACAGTGGCACGCCAAACGTGCCATCACAAATGAAGGAGGTTCCCGTCTCACCGAGCGATGAATACATCCAAACCCTGAGAAGGGAAGAGGAGCAGACACTAGGAAAGTGTATAGCCGCCTTAATGAAGATAAAAAATGGCATAATGCGGCAAAAAAATGTCTCGCTAGATATTAAAGATGGCGTAAACGAACTGCAAACGCACTTCGAAAACATGGGCTACTATAGCCGATGCTGGATCAAGGCAGTGGCGAAAAAAGCACGAAGAGAAGCAAATGTGGTAGACACACCAAACGTGCATAGACAAAAGCGCATGGCGACAAGTCCTGCTGCGCAAAACACAGGAAATGAGAGCGCCAAAAAGAGCAGACAAGATAAGCCTGAGGAATGGCAAACCGTAAATCGGAAGAAGCTCAAAACCCCCAAAAAAAGAGAAATAAATGGGACGCCCATAACTACGAAAAGACCAGACAAAATAAATGTCGGTACAAAGAAAGCTGAAAAGAAAACTAAGCCAGAAGCAAAGAGACCCAGGCCCAATAAGGACAGAGGCCCAAAGACGGAAGCAGTCCTCATAAAACCGACGGGAAGTCAAACTTATGCGGACATTTTAAAGAACCTCCGTTCGAATGTCAAGCCGGATGACTCGAAAGTCAAAATTCGAGCAGTCCGCAAGACAATGTCGGGAGCTCTGCTATTAGAGCTTGACAAGGGGACCAAGGCAAGCTTAGAGTTCTGCGATGAAATAAGGAGTGCTTTGCAAGAAACGGCGGAGGTAACTGGTCTGATACCGAAAACCACCATAGAGATAAGAGATCTCGATGCGCTTACTACAACGACGGAAGTCGAAGAAGCGGTTAAACGACTCCTTCCAAGCGGAAGCGATCAGTTGAAGGTGACCGTCACCAAACCAAATAACAAAGAACTGGTCAGAGCTTACGTGCAATTACCCACCGTAGCAGCTGATAAGCTTCTCGAGACAGGCTCGATCATTATTGGATGGATCAGAGCAAAAAAGCGGACGCGCACCGAAACAAAGCGTTGCTTCAGGTGCCTTGGTGTAGGACATGTACAGAGAAATTGCAAGGGTCCAGATAGAACAAACCTCTGCATCAAATGTGGCGCACCTGGACACAAACTAAAGGAGTGCACAAACTCTCCGAAGTGCTGCGTCTGTACTGACGCTGGCCTCAAAACCGTCGATCACATTGCTGCATCTGGCAAATGTGCATCGGTAAAGGCCCAAAGATGATGAGATTTTTGCAAGCAAATATGCACCGAAGCAGGACAGCAGACGCCCTTATATCACAACTCATACATGAGCGGAACGCGGATGTTGTCATAATTAGCGAACAATATGGAGAAATCAGTTGCGGTACCTTCTTGGCTGACTGCAGTGGAACTGCAGCCATCTGGCTGCCATGCGCCGAGAAATTCTCTTTCTCAGCCAGTGGTGCCGGAGACGGACACGTTTGGGTTCGAAATCGCAACTTTACCTTAATGAGCTGCTATCTTACACCGAGCGACAGTATTGGCCAATTCCAGATGAAACTGGACGCAATCGAAGATTGCGTCCTCCAAATGGGTGAAACTTTATTATAGCAGGCGACTTCAATTCGAAGGCCATTGAATGGGGCATGATGACCACAAATCCCAGAGGTAGGCGAGTGCTTGACATGGCGGCCAGATTGGGACTTGTAGTCGCTAACAGGGGGATGTCGCCCACCTTTCGCAGACCAGGATGCGAAGGCACTATTCCAGACATCACGTTAGTGTCGGAGAAGATAGCTGGTACGCTAAAGGAATGGTCAGTTCTCGAGGACTACACGGGGAGCGATCACCAATACATCTGGTTCACCGTCGAGCCAGGCAATAGGCCAAATGGAAACCCCGGAAGGAGGTCTACTCGCAAATGGTCCACGAATAAACTCAATAGGGATATCTTTCTCGAAGTGTTCGATGATAGGATGAATAGAAACACTGGAGGAGGAGATGCCAGAAGCTTGGTCCGCCACACAATGCACAGCATAACACAGGCCTGCGATGCAGCAATGCCTAGAGTGGCAAAAAATCCCAGAAGAAAGGCAGCCTATTGGTGGACTGAAGAAATTGCCGAACTTCGAAGGGTCTGTCTCCAAATGCGGAAGGCATTAAAGATCGCTATTTCCAAAAGTAAGAAAAGAAAATGGGAAGAGTTACGTGAAGACGTAAACAACGACCCTTGGAGACTTGGCTACAAGATCGTCATGCGAAAAATAGGTGCCTTGGCACCAGTTCCTGAATTGGAAGAAAATGTGATGGATAACATCGTAAATTCTCTTTTTCCGGATCATGAAATACGCAGAGACTGTGAAAGGGTACTCACCGATGATCCACCGCTTTTTACGGAAGAGGAACTTAAAACCGCAGCACGTTCTCTGAAGAATAACAAAGCCCCAGGACCGGACGGTGTCCCATCTGAGGCGATTAAGCTGATAGCAGACGACCGCCCACAATCCCTGCTCGAAATGTTTAACTCTTGTCTGAAGGAAGGCATTTTTCCAGAGCCCTGGAAAAAGCAGCAACTAACCCTAATTAGCAAAGGAAAGGGCAACCCCGAGATGCCAAATGCATACCGACCACTTTGTATGCTCGACACATCAGGGAAACTGCTGGAACGACTACTAAAACCGCGTATAGCAGCATCCATTGAGAGCGCTGGGGGACTATCCAGCAGACAGCACGATTTCCGGCCAGGAAAGTCCACCATTGGAGCTATCGCTGATGTGGCGGCAACCGTAGAAGCCGCACAATGTGGAAATGCTTACTCGAAGCGTATAGTACTTCTGGCGGCTCTAGACATTAGGAATGCGTTCAACAGCCTACAATGGACCGATGTGATCAACGCCCTTGAAGGACGCTTTAATACACCGATGTACTTGATGCGAATGATCCGCAGCTACCTTAGCGATAGAGAGCTTCTCTATCACACAAGCAGTGGTACAAAAATTAAGAAGATCACCTCCGGAGCAGCGCAGGGCTCCGTTCTTGGCCCTGATCTATGGAATGCGAGCTACGATGAAATATTCTCCATTGAAATGCCGGACAACGTACACCTAGTAGGCTTTGCCGATGATGTAGCAGCAGTCATCACAGCACGAAATGTAACCGAAGCACAGCTCAGACTAAATCAGGTCATGCTACGCACGATGGAATGGATGGATGACCGCGGTCTAAAGCTAGCAACTGAGAAGACAGAACTCATTATATTAACGAAGCAGCAAATACCCTTGGAAATTGAAATGCGGGTATGGAACTCTACCATTAAAACGTCCAAGGAAATGAAATATCTGGGCATCCAGCTGGACTCCAGGATGTCGTTTTGGGCCCAGATAAAACATGCAGGTGAAAAGGCTTCAAAGGCCTCAGCGTCCTTAAGCAAGCTAATGGCAAACGTTGGCGGCCCAACAGAAGACAAGCGAAAACTGCTAATGACAGTTGTGAACGCGATTCTACTCTACGGTTCTGAAGTATGGTCTAATGCATTACAGATTAACCAGAAGCGAAATGCGCTCGAAAAAATCCAGAGAACAGCGGCACTCAGGGTAGCATCTGCATACCGTACGGTTTCAGGTGCGGCGGTCCTTGTTATAAGCAGCTCAATACCCATCGACCTCATGGCCATGGAACGGAGGCAAGCATGGTTAAGCCGCCAAAGCAACGAAAACAGCAGCGTAGCCACAAATTATCGGGAACACACAATGATAGAGTGGCAAAGTCGGTGGACTAACGAAACTAGTGGTAGGTGGACTGCAAGACTAATCCCGGACTTAGTCGCCTGGACCACAAGGAAGTTCGGCGAGGTAAACTATTACCTGACACAATTCTTCTCCGGGCACGGGTACTTCGGCAAATATCTGTACCGGATGAATATTCGAGAGGAGCAGAGTTGCATCTATGGCGATGCTGATGTCGACGATGTAGAACACACGTTTTTTGAATGCAATCAATGGTTAATCGAGAGAACCAACCTGCAAGCACAGATAGGCGGCATTTGGACCCCGGAAAATGTAGTACCCTTACTACTAGCAAGTGAAAACAACTGGAACGTGG
>NW_024034774.1:0-5067 GCF_002237135.1 Teleopsis dalmanni | reverse complement strand
ATCTACTAGTCAAGATGTATATAACTACCTTGACGTGATACAAGACTACTAGTCAAGATGTATGTAACTACCTTGGCTTAATTTACATATAAGACTACATATATAATCTTCTAGTCAAGATGTATTGTAACTACCCTGCCTATAGTTCTACTGAATTGTTTCACAAAGACGTATTACTACCTTTGAAAGTTTCCAACAAGTGCCTCTGCTTGTACAATGTGCGTTTATTTACACTCAAACGACCGAAGTTTTTCCTGTAGCGCATCAGTACATTTGCCGTTGGTATTTTTGATACTTGTTGTCTTTTGCTGCTGTTGTTCGCCTGGGTGTAATTTCTGTGCTTTGTGTTTTCGTGTGTTCTTGAATTCGCCATGCTTTGTATTTAGTTCAACCAAAGCTTTCATGCTTTGACGTTTCTTGTCTTGTTTACAAACATGTTTTTTTATATAGTGCCGGTAATAGTTATTATTATAAAATATATTTATATTTATTTATTAATATATAATAAAAAAAATTAATAAAACAAACAAAAATAAACTTAAATAAATATATAAATAGTGTATAAATAGTGAATAAATAAGGTGTGTATATTCTTCACTTATTTAAATACATTTCTTTATTTTTTTGTTAATTGTTTAAATTTGGTTTAATTTAAATTTGGTTTTTTGAGTTAACTACAAAACGTTAATAGACTTTCTTTTTACATAACTTTACTTTACTTTATTTAACTAAAACAATATATTTATTCACGACGCTACCCAACAAAACTTCCGTTACCCTTACTTCACTCGATTGTGTCATTCGCTGTCAAACATAGGTTAAGTGACCAAATGTTGTTAAAAATTTTAAGGTGCCCAGTTGTGCACCTTTCGGATGTAGATTAACAGTCGGCCCTTCCTGACGTCAAGCGTCAAGCTTCTTCGTACGGCAATTGACACCATGGCTTTAGGAGATCAGACGCATAGATTGATTTATAATGTCGTTGTTTTCGATCGGATCCTGGTAGGTCTTCGATGACATAATGGTCATTATCGAGAACTTCGGTGACTACGAACGGTCCTTTATATCGACATTCAAGTTTGCGGGACGTGCCTGTGGATGCTGGTTCTCGTTCTGCTAAAACTAAATCACCTTGCTCATATTTCGTTGGTTTCCTGTGTTTATCGTCGAAACGTTTTTTCGCGTTTACCCGTTTACTATCGGTGTTATTAGCAGCAAGTAATCGTCGGCGTTGGAGTTCTTCTTGGGTGATGGGAATAGTATCGTCTTCATCTTGGAGAATTTGGATCAACTTGTTACCTAATATGTCGCGTGGCTTGAATCCAAAAAGCAATTCGTTTGGAGATTTTCCCGTCGTTTGGCTAATCAGTGAGTTCAATGTACATTGAATGCTTCGGACTGCGTTGCGTATGTGTTTGATTTGTTGATCGTTACAGTATCTTTCAAATTCGTTTGACGTAAAGGCGGTACCACGATCACTTATTATAGTTTCAGGGGTTCCAATGTAACTGGTAATTTCATTCAGAATGGCGATGACTTGTTTAGTGTTCGTACTTTTCACTGGTCTGACGATGACAAATTTTGTGAAACTGTCCACAATAATCAGGATATACTCGTCTAACTTTCGGCTTCGGGGAAAAGGTCCCAGGTGGTCAATGTGTATTGTTTTGAACGGAATAGGCTCCATTTTGTCGCAATGTAACTCACCTTCCTTTTTACCTTAGTGACGGCGCAATCAATGCACGCTTTCACAAAAGATTTGACAAAGTTTCGCATTCGAGCGAACCACATAGACCGTAGTAAGTATTCAATCGTTCGGTCAACACTTAAGTGTCCTGTTTTAACATGTGCATCATGTGTCACCTTCCATCGCAAAGCCTTTGGTATTACGAAGAGCTGTTAGTTTTTATACCGTTTGTACAGTCGTCCGTTAATTATTTCAGAGTCCTTAATAATGTCTGAATCCTTATCCCCAATTTTCATTACGACTTGTTGAAGTTTGCCATCTTGTAATTGCATACTGTAAAGCCAATCTGCCTCAGTTATTTCCGCCTTCCAGACTCGCAAAGTCGCTTCTTCAAGATCGCAACCGTCTTCGTTAGGCATACGACTTAGTGCGTCGACGTGCGCCATTCGTTGCTCGTTTCGATGTTCGATGATGAGGTCATAGTCTTGGATACGAAGCCACCATCTGGCTATACGAGGTATCATTTCTCGCTTTTGCATGGCCAATTTTACAGCATTGCAATCGGTAATGACCGTAAACGACTTTCCATAGATGTAATATTTAAAGCGGTCCACAGATTCGACAACTGCAAGCGTTTCTAATTCGTAACTGTGATATTTCCTTTCCAGCGGTGTGATAGATCGACTAAAATACGCCACCGGTTTCCAATCTCCGCTGTCATTTTGGAGTAAACACCTGCGAGTCCGATGGCACTCGCGTCTGTATGCACTTAATGGTCAGCTTTCACTCGGTAGCCCGTTAATACCGGTCCGGTTGTTAGTGCTTCATTTAGACTCACAAAGGCGTTTGTTTGTTGATCTGTCCATTTAAAGACGGCGTTTTTCTTAATTAATTGTCGCAACAGTTCGGATATAATTGCGTAGCCTGGTATAAACTTAAGGAAATATCCCGTTAACCCTAAATAGCGCCGCACCTCTGTTTGCGTTGTAGGCATGTTGAAATTTCGGATGGCTTCGGTCTTGATTTCACCCGGCGTTATCCCGTTGGGTCCCAACTGATGTCCCAAGAATTGGATAGTATCTTTCAGAAATTCGCATTTTTTTAAATTCAATGTTAAATTAAATTCTTTTATTACACCTAAAATTCGTTGAAACTTTCCGAGAACTTCTTCTTCATCGTTGCCGCCGACAAGCATATCGTCCATGTAGTGAATCATATCGCTGGGTTCCAAGCGCGTTTTAATTTTTGCCATCAATTGTAGAAACAGAACTGGTGCGTTCTTCAGCCCGAACGGCATCCGTTTAAACTCATACAAACCATCAGGAACCACAACTGCAGTATATTTACGACTGTTACGTTCTATAGGAATTTGATAATAACCACAGTTAAGATCTAACGATATGTAGATTCGATACTTCGTTGCTTCTTGTAAACTTTCTTCGATATTGGGCATTGGGTAGCATTCTTTTCGAGTGAATTGATTAATCCGACAGTAGTCCACGCAAAGTCGATATTCGCCATTCTTTTTTTTCACAAGCAACATTGGACTCGCATAACTTGATTCAGACGGAGCTATAATATCATTGTCGAGCAACTCTTGAATTTTCTTCGCAACGATTTCTTTTTTCGGTTCCGGAACTCTATACGGGACTTGTGCGATTACCTCGTTGGTCATTAACTCAATTTTCATTTCGACTACACTAGTTTTGCCGATTCCATCCATACCTGTAGCGAAACATTCTCGGAATTCATTCATCACCACTAACAGCTTTCCCTTAGAATCTGAATTTACAGTGTCCATACACATGTCATCTTCCGTTATTGGACTAAGTTTATTAATTTTACACGTCGTTTTTACTTTGTCTTCGAATTTGAACTGTCCGTTGTCATATACGGCGCGTATATTTTCGCTATTGAATATTTCGTCCCCGAGCAATAGCTCGTAATTCAACACACAATCTTTGAAGACGTGCAACGTCAACGGTTTTTCAACCTCATCGATTTTCAAATCCGTGTCGATTTGTATCTCAGATCGTTCTATACCACCACCGAATCCACTGATGGTAAATAGGTTTTTGCTGCGCGTACCACCAATATCGTTGACAAATGTTTCTCGGACCATATTACATTCGCTTCCAGTATCAATAAATGCAATGGCTTGCTTACCACCAATCGTTATTTTCTTAAGAAATTTATTGTCGATAATACTTGTTTTTCGCACGAAAGCTGATGGTTTTCCGCAATTTTGCTGTTCATTTTTGGGGTGCACCTTATTAAAATCTATACAACGAGGACGTTTTGGGGGTCTTGCACAATTTACTGACAAGTGCCCTGACTCACCACAATTGTAACACATAACATTCTTTGCCTTACTGAACGATTGTATTCTTTGTTCGCTTTCACCCGCATTATGAAAGGGCTTTTCGTTTATCTTAATGCAATTTTGTAAAATGTTCTCGCATGCTTCACGCATTTCTTTAACGGATACGAATTTTTGCGGAGCAATCGCCATTTGTAGTTCTCGATGTTTTAATCCTTCTCGGGCGTATTTCGTGATAGCCATCTCACTAAGATTATGACGTCGTCCTAGCGCAGAGACACGAAAAATGAACTCAGTTATTGTTTCGTTTTGCCTTCGAGCAACGCGCGACATATTGTAATGTATAGCCGCTTCATCGTATTCGCAACCGAACTCGGTGACAAGTTCATTTGAGAACTCCTTCCAAATAGCATGCATTCTTGGTGATGCGTCCACCCACATGCGCGCTACACCCTTCAAACGGCTATACACTGCAAGAAGCACACTTTTTTCGGGCCACGCATATACAGACATAACAGCTTCAATATGTTCGACAAATTGCGTAGCCGTAATAGAATCTTCATTCGTTGGGTCGAATTCGGGCAAGACTTCTGCGATTTCACGTATAGAATGCGTGTTACGGTCCTTACTAGGCATTTCTGAAGTACTGTTTTGAGTGTTTCTAACGTTATTCTGGTTAATGGCTACTTGTTGAACCATTTGCCGCAGTTCGCTAATTTGTTTTCTCAATTCTTCGTTTTCACCCCGCAATTCTTCATTATCGTTTGTAAATTGCAAAACTACGCCGCTTGACTTCACGTGTTCAGTTAATCGTGCAATTAATTCCGCCTTATTGCCTGTAGTTGATAACTCTTGCAGTTGTAAGAAGTCCTTCAACTGTTCCTTCGTCAGTGATTCGATGGTCACCATCATTACGTATATATAGTTTAATTACTCCCCTTTAGTGCATTGATTCAATCCCACTTCTGAACTTTAAATTTGGTTTAATTTAAACTTGGTTTTTTGCGTTAACTACAAAACGTTAATAGACTTTCTTTTTACATAACTTTACTTTACTTTA
>NW_024034773.1:0-5067 GCF_002237135.1 Teleopsis dalmanni | reverse complement strand
AACCAACAATTACATAAATCTCAGAATCATAAACCGCAGACAAAAATCTCTAATCTTAATTATTATAATTCATTGGGTTCAAGCATAATATTATTAGCCAACATACAGAAAAACAAAAATTTTCGTGAAACAAAAACCAACATTCATTTCACACATTTATTAACCAGCAAAAACTCTTTGCTTACCAACCAGCAAAATTCTTTGCTTGAAACATCAAAAACAAATCAAAATTTATTTTTCACACTTTATTTTAATGCCATATTTTGTAATTCATTAACACAATACTTTTTGTACAAATTGTATAAATTTTCGAAATTTATATGACTAAAAAATAAATTTAATTAATTTTCTTTATTATAATCCTTTATTATTTTCTGTTGCCATTTCCTAATGGCTTCTTTACCTAAGTGTTTTACCTTGTTAAACTCTAAATTATAAAGAAACTCTCCGCCTTTGTATTTTAAAATCGATTCTACTGTAATTCTGTCAACTAAATCATTCACCTTTTCTAATAACTTATCATGAATCCTCAAATGTGATTCAATCTTTTCTTTCCTAAACCTCTCCTCACATACAAAACAATATGAGTACTTCATAATACCCCTCCAAAATATTCAAAAAATGGTACAATATAACCAACAGAAAATGCACAAAACTTATTGAAATTTAGAAATCATAAATGTAAATTTGAATATTAAATGGATATTAAATATTAAATTAAGCAATTTTAAAAATGATTAATATAAATTTTCTTGCTATTATACAATTTAATTTTATATGCTAGCTTACAATTTAAATTTTTTCATGCTAGCTTTCCGTATATGATAGTTCAAATTTTCTAGATAGATTATTTACTTAAGAATAATAATTATTGTATCACTTACATATATTTTAGAATATTGTTTTCCGTGTGATGTCATCTTCAATGTTGTATCTTCAAAAAAAATCCCTCGTAGAATGATGTAAAAATTAATATGTTTTGATATAATATGTGATATGTTTCCCACGTAGGTTGTTGACCGGAAAAATCCTTTTCCGGTACCGGCTGCGCCAATGTTGTATTTTTAATGTTATATATAATTTCGAGGAGACCAAAAACTGATGGCAAACAATGTTGTATTTCCAAAATTTTCAAAACACTTTCATACTCTCGATAATAAAATTAAACACGTAATTTTTGTTCATTTCATTCATTTATTGTCTATAATATATAAACTCAATGTCTTAAATTTTAAAGAAAATTACACACATAGTATTATTGCGTTTTTACAGTTTTCCATAGGTTTTGATATTTAATATTCTAGTACACAATTGTTCATAGACAATTCTTAACGTTTATTCATTTTTACTTCTTGATTATATATTTTTACACTTTTACATTCCACAACATATTTAATGTTTTAATAATTTATTGTTCATATACAATTCATTTCATAGAATGTCTTTTTTAGATTAACCTTTTTACATTCCTTTAGAATCACTTCTAGAATTTCCTTTTTAGGATTCATCTTTTAGAATCATCTTTTGACTCATTTTTTACAATTGACTTTCTTCTTAGGATTCACCTTTTAGAATCATCTTTTGACTCACTTTTTACAATTGACTTTCTTTTTAGGATTCACCTTTTAGAATCATCTTTTGACTCACTTTTTACAATTGACTTTCTAATGACTGACACATTTTACTTTCACTTAAAAACTAACACATTTCGAGTTTACATCAAAAACTAACTGCAACTGCCCTAATTAATAAACAGACTCTATATATATAGAGCTGATTTCACCTACGCTTAGAACTTTCTCTAATATGACCTTTATATTAGACATTGCCCCAATAACTTAGAAAACTTTAAAAATTAATTAAAAGTTAATTCTGTAATAATAATTTTGCGTAATTCGCAAAATTATTCATTCTACATATTTCAGTCTTTACCTTGTTACCATTTCTTTTTTTCAAAGTTATTTACAATTGACCCAGATAATAAATACTACAAAAAATCAGCATTTTACTTCGACAGTTTGTCTCACTGACTTTTTGTCTTCTTGTTAAAATTACTGCAATTGTAAATAACTTTGCCTACTTTTAGGTGTAAATAGAAAATGTCCCCATAAAGACTGCTATGCATTTATTAATTATTCTTAACTAAAACTTTTAACTTTATTACATTAATTGTCCCAAAAATACGGTCTTAAATCTTACTTTGAGGAACGAAACTATTGTTAACTTTACATCACAACAAAAGTTCTATGTTAAAATACATTATATGAAATATGCGCACAAATCTAAACTAATTGTTACATTTTTCTCCCCAAAATTAAAATACAAATTTTTATTAAAACTATAAAGTTTAATCCTTGAATTTGTTTAAAACAATTTCTTCATAAAATGGTCTACAATTCATGGTTATATTTAATCGCGAGCACAAAAGAAAAATACCAGATAACTTTCGATGTATTGAGTAGATTTCTTCAGGTGGTGGACACAAACGGTGTGCCACCATTGTAGGCACTAAATTAGCAATGCGTTCTGTTGTATTCTGAAATATTTATAAGTTATAATAAATGGTAACTGTATCAATAATTTATATTAACTTGACGTCCGAAGTTGAATTCACCATTAAACCGAAAAATTTCGCCTAAAATCATTACAGCATCTATGTGAGCTTCTTCCATTTGTTTCGATTCATATCCGGTAAGAAATCCCATTTTCTGCGATATTTCTAAAACTCCTTGACGGTTGTTATTAGCTGCACAAATAATAACCTGGAAATACAAATATACCATATTGATATGAGTACTTGAAATTTTTTTTGTCTATTCTTTTATTTTAATCTATAGTGATTTTAACTAATTTCAAGCCTTAACGAAACATTTTCAATGTCAAAGATAATAAACCTTTCATATTTGCTGTAATAAAATTAAAAAATTAATAACAACCAAAGCACTTGCCGTGCTTTAAATTAGAACGAGCTTATAAACTACAGCTTTATTTTGGAAACACAAGTTCAACGAATTGAAAGTTTTAACTTTTTGGGTTTGCCTTATTCTTTATTTCTTTTCAAAGATACTCTTTTTGTAGAGACATATTGTACTGCATATTGTTTTACTTACTATATGTAAAGCGACCATTCTGGTGCTTTTTACAAAGAAGCTATGCTATGTTATTCTACAAATCCGCTTATTGCGGTTAGGAAAAGCTGAACAATATTATATTTTAACATATTGTTCTTTACTTTTCACAAGTCTAATATTTGAATAAAGTATTAGTGTTGCTGTTAAGCTAGACTTACTTTGTATGGGGACAAAGAAGCTTTATTAAATTTTAGAGGGTTTTCGAATAACAAAGAAAGAAATAAAGGACAAACACAAAAATTTATTTTTAATTTTATTGAAGTTTGGCTGACCATACAACGCTGTTTCGAGTATTACCAAGTACTCTTCATCAGTGGTCTTTGGGAATAATCGAATATTATTTAATTAGCTTATAGTCCGTATATAATTTGTTTGGACTGCAAGTGCCAGGCTTAGAACTCGTGCCTGTCAAATTAGAAGCGATGACTAATCGTGTTTATCCACAAGAAGCCAAGGCTGCACAAACTTTCAATGCTCAAGTTCCAGGTTTTATTGTCACTTATTTTTATTTAATTAGTGACAACAACCAACGCACTTGCCGTGCTTTTTAAATAAGAACGAGCTTATAAACTTCAGCTTTATTTTTAGAAACACAAGTTCAGCGAATTGAAAGTTTAACTTTTGGGTTTTGCCTATTTCTTTATTTCTTTTCAAAGCTACTCTTTTTGTAGAGACATTTTGTAATGCATATTGTTTTACTTACTACATGTAAAGCGACCATTCTGGTGCTTTTTACAAAGAAGCTATGCTATGTTATTCTACAAATCCGCTTTCGCGGTTAGGAAAAGTTGAACAATATTATATTTTAACATATTGTTCTTTACTTTTCACAAGTCTAATATTTGAATAAAGTATTAGTGTTGCTATAAAGCTACGCTTTCTTTGTATGGTGACAAAGAAGCTTTATTAAAATTTAGAGGGTTTTCGAATAACAAAGAAAGAAATAAAGGACAAACACAAAAATTTATTTTTAATTTTATTGAAGTTTGGCTGACCACACAACGCTGTTTCGAGTATTGCCAAGTACTCTTCATCAGTGGTCTTTGGGAATAATCGAATATTATTTAATTAGTTTATAGTCCGTATACAATTTGTTTGGACTGCAAGTGCCAGGCTTAGAACTCGTGCCTGTCAAATTAGAAGCGATGACTAATCGTGTTTATCCACAAGAAGCCAAGGCTGCACAAACTTTCAATGCTCAAGTTCCAGGTTTTATTGTCACTTATTTTTATTTAATTAGTGACAACAACCAACGCACTTGCCGTGCTTTTTAAATTAGAACGAGCTTATAAACTACAGCTTTATTTTTGGAAACACAAGTTCAACGAATTGAAAGTTTAACTTTTGGGTTTTGCCTATTTCTTTATTTCTTTTCAAAGCTACTCTTTTTGTAGAGACATTTTGTAATGCATATTGTTTTACTTACTATATGTAAAGCGACCATTCTGGTGCTTTTTACAAAGAAGCTATGCTATGTTATTCTACAAATCCGCTTTCGCGGTTAGGAAAAGTTGAACAATATTATATTTTAACATATTGTTCTTTACTTTTCACAAGCCTAATATTTGAATAAAGTATTAGTGTTGCTATAAAGCTACGCTTTCTTTGTATGGTGACAAAGAAGCTTTATTAAAATTTAGAGAGTTTTCGAATAACAAAGAAAGAAATAAAGGACAAACACAAAAATTTATTATATTTAATTTAATGAAATTTGGCTAACCATACAATGCTGTTTCGAG
Source organism: Teleopsis dalmanni (assembly GCF_002237135.1). Lineage (NCBI taxonomy): Eukaryota > Metazoa > Arthropoda > Insecta > Diptera > Diopsidae > Teleopsis > Teleopsis dalmanni. The sequence continues at coordinate 197 of NW_024034773.1, read as the reverse complement.
TATTGCCAAGTACTCTTCATCAGTGGTCTTTGGAAATAATCGAACTTTATTTAATTAGTTTGTAGTCCGCATATAATTTGTTTGGACTACAAGTGCCAGGCTTAGACTCGTGCCTGTCAAATTAGAAGCGATGACTAATCGTGTTTATCCACAAATAGCCAAGGCTGCACAAACTTTCAATGCTCAAGTTCCAGGTT
>NW_024034772.1:0-5069 GCF_002237135.1 Teleopsis dalmanni | reverse complement strand
TATAACACTTCGTTCAATAATGTGTGTGACTAACTAATTAAAACACATTTTTTTGCCAAAATTCGTTTTTATTCATCAACATAGTCGCCTTTTAGGGAGATACAATCATTCCAACTCTTTGCAATCTTTCGATACCGCCTTTGTAAAACGATTTTTCTTTGCCTTCAAAATAGGCGTTAGTTTCGGCGATTACTTCATCATTTGAGCCAAATCTCTTACCACGGAGCTTCTTTTTGAGGTCTGCGAAGAGCCAGTAGTCGCTGGGGGCCAGATCTGGAGAATACGGTGGGTGCGGCAGCAATTCGTAGTTCAATTCGTTCAATTTTGCCATTGTTTTCATCGACTTGTGACACGGTGCATTGTCTTGGTGGAACAAAACTGTTTTCTTCGCCATATGAGGCCGTTTCTTTGCGATTTCGTCTTTCAAACGCTCCAATAATGCTATATAATATTCGCTGTTGATGGTCTTCCCCTTCTGGAGATAGTCGATGAATATTATTCCATGCGCATCCCAAAATACAGACGCCATAACCTTGCCAGCCAACTGCTGCGTCTTTGGTCGTTTTGGGCTGTTTTCACCGGCTGCATGCCACTCAGCAGACTGCCGATTTGACTCTGGAGTGAAATGGTGGATCCATGTTTCATCCATCGTGATGTGCCGACGCAAAAACTCCGACTTATTGCGCGTAATCATGTCCAAACAGCTCTTTGAATCATCGATTCGTTGTTGTTTTTGCTCCGGTGTGAGTAAACGCGGCACCCATTTGGAAAACACCTTTTTCATACTTAAATGTTCGTGTATTATGGTGTGTACACTGCCTGCTGATATCTGTAGAATGTCAGCAATCTCTCTCACTTTCACTTTACGGTCGGACATAATGATTTTCAGTGTTTTTTCAACGTTTTCCGGAATAACAGCGTCATTTGGCCGTCCAGTAGATGGAATGTCATCGGTGTCTGTATGACCACTTTTGAATTCGGCATACCAATAACAAATGCTTCTTTTTGATGGAGCAGAGTCCGAATAATGTTTTTCAAGCCATTCCTGGCATTGAACAGTATTTTTTTCATTAAAAAACAATGATAAATCAGCACACGGAATTGCTTTGAATTCATTTTTTTTTGAAAACTCAAAAGTAGCGTCACTTAAAGCACTGCAACTTGTAAACAAATGGTCGGATTAACATATGATTTTGACAGTAAGCCTAAAAAGGTTGCCACTTTCGAAAAAAAATATTTATTTAGTATTAGTGCCGCCATCTATGTGTCAGTCACACACATTATTGAACGAAGTGTTATTATTTCGAATAATGTAGTATAATACTCAAATAATAATATTATAATAATAATATAATATTAATATAATACTTATTAATATGTAATATATTATTATTATAATATAATATTAATAAAATACTTATTATTGCATTATATTATAATGCAATTTTTATTATATTATTGCAAATAGGCAATACATAATATAATACAAAATATAAATAAACAAAAAATATATTTTAAATATATATAATCGAATTGAAAAAAATTTTAATATACATATGTTATAAAAACTAATTATCATCAAAAAAAACTAATTATATAAAAAATCCAAACAAGAATTTGATTTCGAATTGACGTAAGAATTTTTAGTCTATAGAATTGTTTTAATCAGCAGAACTGAAAAAAAACGAACAGAAATAGTAATTTAATAATTAACTAACAAATATTAATAATATAGTTATTCTGAATCGTATGGAAATAGGAGTTTTTTCCTAATTTTTCACAAAATCTTTCCCAAGCAAATTGTTCGGGAGACAAGTTAAAAAAGTGTTAAAAAGAGTTTAATTTAATATGTAATGATAAGGTTTTTGAATATATTAATAAAATTATTATTATAATAAAACTATTATAATAAATGTAATATTTTTAAATTTTTATTTTTTTATTTTATCCACATGGGTAGATAAGTTTTTCGAATATATTTTAATAAAATTATTATAATAAATTTAGTATAACTAAATTTTTATTTAATAATATATTTTAATAAAATTATTGTGTTATAATAAAATTATTACAATAAAAACATTATAATAAATTTAAAATATTTAAATTTTTAATTATTTATTTTATCCACACTGCTTTTTTCCACAAATTTAACCGTTAACTGTTGTTATTTAAAACAATAGAATAATGAAAGGAAATCAAATACTAGAATGACTCCTGGAAAAACTATAATATAATTTTTTGTTATTGTGAACATTGTTTCTTTTTTATTGTAACATCTGCACAATTATAAACTATTATTACAGTTTATAAATTGAAGAACATTTCTATCCTAATTATAAAAATAAATACGACTTTTGGAGAGGAACTCAAATTTTAGTTAAAACATTAATAATTTCATTTAATAAATAAGATATTTCACTTTGTTTTATTGTATAAAAGAAAAAAATAAATTATATAGCTATTAAATAAAAAATAAAATAAAAGATTTTTTATTATTTTTTATTATTTAATTATAAATTATTCATTATATTAACGTCTGATACCTTGTGCTGCAGACAAATAATGCGATTTTTAAATTTAAATCAACATTTGATACGCAATTCTTTTCTTTGTTTTGCTCATTTTCACACTTTTCGCCATTAAAAAGCTTTTGCTTGAAACTTTTGTTTTCCCCAAAAGAGCTGTCTCTCAAGCAATCCAGAATAAGGAAGTTATATTCTTGGAAATACCGTGGGAATAGGGAGACTTGTTCCCTGGGAGTAATCAGAATAATTATGTAAATGAAAAGAAAAGCCAAATTGAAAATAAATGATTTCAGAATTTAATAAAAATTAATTTTATTTAATATTTCTGTTTTTTAAAAAGGTTAATGTAAATAAAATAAAAATTGTAAATATTTACAGTCGGAGTCATAAGTCTACAAGCAGGCAGTAAAAAAAACTTTTGTTAGAAATATTTTCCAAAAAAACCAATTTATTGGAAACACACTTTGTTTTTTTTATAACATTCAATGCACAATGTTTTTGCGAAGTTTCGTTTCACGTGTTCATAAAAGAGCCGAGATAACGGTACTTTTATCGTAAAGAGTAGCAAAACAAGCGATCAAAAGTCTACAAGCACTTAGTATAAAACAAGATTTTATTCTGATTCCTGATTTGTTATGCAATTTAGTAACTAGTTGGATGACCGCAATGCTTAAGGACTTCCACTAAACGGTTTTTCTACGAAACTAAAAATTTACTGGTGTCCTGAGTTGTTATGACGCCCCATTAATTTAGTATTATGTCTTTCAAATGCTGTTTGGTGGAAATTGAATGTTTACGAGTTTTTCTCGTAATCATTGCCCATAAATGTTCAGTTGGAGTTAAATTCGGTGACTGTAAAGGCGTATTTAGCAATTTTGGGACGTTATATAGTCACCAAGGATGCATAATTTCTGCCGATTGTTGACGATCATTGGTCTGTTGAAAATAAAATCCATCTGTTAGTTCCAATTTGTCAGCACTTGATCGAATATTACTCTTCAAAATGTTTAGATAAATATATATAAATTTATTGTTGTTTCCACAAACTCAGGACTATCCATACCATTAGTTACCATATAACCCCAGAGCACTACTGCATCATCTCCATGTTTTACAGTTGGAAAAAAATTTTGTTTATTGTATGCTTCACCTCGCGTACGCCATACTAATTTACATCTTTGAATGCTATAAACACAAAACTTGGATTTATCGGAGAAAAGCACATTGTTCCACCATTTAAAAATATGCACGTGGAATATTCGAACTCTTTACAAAGAAGGTGCATCTATACAGATGATTAATATCCTCAAAAAATATAAGGCCGATGCGTGTAAAAAACATGACTTTTGCGTTACTGTAGGAAAGTTCAGCCTTCATACAAAAACTTCTGATAATGGAAGAAGCCTGATTAAATTCACCGCGGCTAGAAACATAATGCTTAGTAGTATCAAATTCAGCATCTCAACATACATAAGGCAACATAGCTGTCACCTAATGAAAACACGAGATCTCAAATTAATCGCGTTTTGATGGAAGAAAGGCATGCTTCCAGTGTCTTAGATGCATTTACTATCCGAGGAGACAACATCGATTCGGATCATTAACTTGTTGCCGTCAAGATCTGCACACGTTTTTGTGCGATAAAAAAGGTACGTGAACAAGCTCTGTGAAAGAAGATTTACAAAAAGTATTCAAATCTTAAAAAACTACAGCAAACAAATTAACTGACAATTACAATGGGAGTTAATTGGTAATAATTAAAGTTCAAGTTATTTCATGAAAAGAAAAGGATAAAATCTTGAAGAAGGCCGCGTTAGCAGTAGATTCCTTGCAATGTGGTTCGGATGAATTTCAAGTTTTTGTTTGTACTTGCATTTGATTTTAGTGAGTTCATTTTTGATTAGTGGTATTTTCAGATCTTCATGAATTTTATCACTTCTTAAAGTGACGTTTGTCATCAGCAAACGTAGAAGTCACAAGACGAGAGTTGTTTGGTATATCCGAAGTAAACAGAATACATACTAGAGGACCTACAATACTGCCTTGAGGAGCTCCAGTCTTTATGTCGAGATTAGCTGTTGTATGGCTTCAAACTTTTATATGAAATTTCCTGTCCTGAAGATATGACTCTAGTATTTTGTGAATGTAGTCAGGAGTGTGTTCCTTGATTTTATAAATAAGTTCAGCGTGCCAAACCTTATCAAAAGCTTGTGCTATTACAAGAAATATAGCAGAGTAGGATTTTTTATCTTCAAATGCTTTCCCAATCTCATTTGTTATGCAATTCACTTGCTCGATGGTGCCATGTTTAGCAAGTAAACCAAATTGGTGGTGAGGTATTATGTTGTTTTGCTGTAGATATGTTGTTATCTTCCCGAGAAGCATTCGTTCAAAAAGTTCGACAGCATTGGTAAAAGACTTATGGGTCTATATAAAGACGGTAATGTCAAGTTTTTTCCTGGTTTAGGAATCATTATGATTTGTGATATTTTCCAACTTTGAGGAATGTACCCAATTCGAAGTATTGCATTAAATATTTTT
>NW_024034771.1:0-5069 GCF_002237135.1 Teleopsis dalmanni | reverse complement strand
TCGTCTCTCCCCTTTTAACAGCAGCACCCACGAATTTCTGTTCTTATTGTGCGGGGTACTTGTGCGCACGTTGCAAGTGGTTTCGATTTTGTTTGATCACTGCACAAACATGTATGTTTCTAAGTACAAACTCTTTTGTTTGAAAAAATTTGGTTTGATGTTACGAGAATTATGTGAAAAGTTTTGTTTCTTCCATATTGATATAATATTAAACTTGTATATAAATTATTAATTTAATTTGTTTAATATATTATTTTGTTAATGAATTGTTAATATAATATTGCGCGAATATATTGTTGCCTTATATAATATAGTTATTATTAATAAAAGATCTCATATATTTTAATATAAGTGGTACATGTAAAAACAACATTAAAGAAGGGCCGCACACCCTTCCAGATAGGGCACGCGTCGTCACTGCTATAAATGCATCTGCTTGATAAATGAAGTGTCATATTTCCTGGTGGATCTACAAGGCCAATTGGCCCATTGTGTTACCCTATATGCATAAATTTATCTGTTGTCAATATAGAGTTACATTTCAACACAAGCAAATCATTTACAAAAAAAGGTTTGTAAAAACTTTTAAGTTTGGACTTTTCGCTGAATTTTTAATAACAGTGCTATAAACTAGCATATTTCTGGTAAAAAACTGCACGAATATAATTAACAAAATCCAGGAATAAACAATTTGTTTAGTTCTATAACAACTTTGTAAAATCAAAATAGCTAGAAATCAGAAATCTAAATACTTTTTTAAAAATACTTTTAAATTATAACACCAAAATTTTAAATTTAGCTAAATTTAATTTAAAATAAATTAAATATTTTTAAGTTATATTAAAGAATTTACCAATTATTTCGCAATTGTTGTGCCATGTAAGTTTATTTTATATTATTATTTTTGGTGTGAGGCTTTGATTAATTTTTGTTTATAAATTATATCTGGTTTTTTTCAAAATCAATATAAGTCTCCTTACAGTAAAAGTTTTCAAAATAACTTTCCACTATTTAGATAGGATAGTACAAAGTTTAAAACTTTTCAAATATTTTCCTTGTTTCACATAGTGCCGTGGAAATTTCGAATATACTTTATTTGGAAATGATGTAAATGAGAAGTCAGATATTGAAAGTAGTTCCAAGTTCCAAGCCTAATTTTTTATTTAGACGACCTTAAAAAAAAATATTTTACTATATATTATGATATTAAGTTTTGATTTTAAACATTTTGTTTACTAAAACCTGTTAAACTCATTAATGTAACTAACATTATGGCATTAATGTAAATAACATTAATGTAAATTAATGTAATTTAAAACATAACTCAACAAAATACTTACAATAATATTACTAGTTCTATATTTGTCCAAAGCAATTTCAAATCACTTTGTACATTATGACTAGATAAGGTTTTCTAATACTAAGTCGATAATTTCTCACATAATACGGATCAGTAATGACTTTGTCTTGTCTCTTCTTTAACTTTATAGTTTAAGCAAAGAATCTATAGTACAAAGAAGTGCCACGCTCATACAAATGAAATACCCACTTTATTTTGCTGGTGGATTTATAATAAATCCACCCAACCTCATGCAACAATGTTCGATCGAGTCACAACTGGTATGTTGTTCAGTTCAAACTCATTGCAACCCACAATTGTTTTTATATGCCTGTTTCTTTTGCCTTTCTTGTTTTTATTTGTCTATTTAATTCATATACATGGATTGGTAACGAAGTGAATGGTAAAGAAATCCCTCAAATAATTTTTCGATATACTTTGTTGCTTTAGCTTATTGTACTGGAAAGGCCCATATCATAGGAGTAAAGAGTAATAGAATTTATTATTTTTTTTATTGCAACAAATGATGCACTACAAAAACCATTATGTATGTACAAATGTGATATTGGAGACATTAAGTCTGCAGTATATTAATATGTATGTTTTTATTGCACATTTGTGCATATATTTTACCTCAAAAGGAACTACTTCTTAATAGTTTGAGTTTTTGGTGACTTTTTGTAATTATTTTAAAAAATATTTGCAAAATTCATATAAAAGTGTTTAAAAAGCATTTTAAAAAAATTAAAAATATTAGAAATGTAAGAAAAATTATGATAAAAAAATGTGTAGAAGTCACTAAAACCACTAATAATGCCTCCTGATTTGAGGAAGCGCATGAATGCTATTTACACCGGATTGAAATGTTAAAATTGGTGATTACGATATTGCTTCAGAAACATTGCGCATGGACAACATTTAAGAATAAAGCTTCATAGAATGAAAAAAATCAGATTTGAGATATAAATAAATTTGTAATGTGTTTTTACACTACAATTCATAACGATATCAAACAGGGAATTTTGTTTTTGTTTTATACTATTAAATTAAAAAATTATCAAATGTACACAATTTTGATTTCGTCACTGAAATGCTGTTTGATCGCTTGAACATTTTACAGCGAACAAACACACAAACATGCGTATAATGTAATACAGAGGGTTGCATGTATGATTGAATACGTATGCAGTCAGGTTTTTGTCAGCCTTACTCGACTCACATATAGGTTTGAACTGAACATCATACCAGTTGTGACTCGATCGAACATTGTTGCATGAGGTTGGGTGGATTTATTATAAATCCACCAGCAAAATAAAGTGGGTATTTCGTTTGTATGAGCGTGGCACTTCTTTGTACTATAGATTCTTTGGTTTAAGATTCTCACGATTTTATATTGAACTTTTTTTAATATAGTATTATTATTTTTATTATTATGTTGAGCCTTTTCCGAGTTAGTGCATTTAGGTACTTTTACTCTTTGATAGCTGGGAAGTTTTTGCAGAGTCCCATCCATTTCAGTGACTAATTTATGTGTTCCTCTTAAGCTTCGTGATTATTTAATGACTGATCTAAGATCTGCATACCGCCCCATGCGGTTAGTGATTAATCTGAGGTTAGATAGTGCAAAGTCAGATAGGGCAGCCTATCGGTTTTCGCATATAGCTTCAGGGCTCTGTTCCTTATGTATTTTTTGACCGGATCTATTCTAAGCTTTTTTAGCATGTCATTCGTGCGGATGTATTATGACACTTTGAGGAGTCTTCGGAGAGTCTAACTTCAAGCCACTTGTAGCTTCTGGATAGTAGAGTCGGCAGCTTCGCTGGTCTAATTATATATATATATCTATTATATATTATTGATTATTGAAAATACATAAATGAATAATAATAAACCACCACACGATGTTAATTGTAAAACATCCAATTAATTTGAAGAAAATATAGCCAACCTTAAAAAAACTTTATCTTCACTTAATTGGAACTGTTAGGAAATAATTTGACTGTAGTTTATGAGAAAAATATTGCGAAAGAAGGAAAAAATTACAAATGTTAAGTATTTTAATTGGTTTGAACAGCAAACATTACGGATTCATTATTTTTTTATTATATGCGATTAAGTTTTAAATATGAAAGATTAAAAAACATATAAACACTTTTCATTTTAGTGCCGAAAAAAAATTTATTTTTAAATCATCTTAAATAATAATTTCCTTACATTAGACAACTTGTGGTACGGAGTGTTGCTAGTAATTACAGCAATTTTACGCTATTATCACGCTCATCGGGTTCAGTATAAATATACCATAATTGTAGGCTAACTTAGATAAGCTCTGCTGACAATGGAAGAAATACACATATAAAGCAAGTTTATTTTCTTTAACTTCATTTGATTTGAGTATTTCGAGAATTCAGGAATGTCAGTATCATTTGATTTCATGGTTAAATAGGATCGCTATGAAATGATAATAATTATTATTTACTGCGTCAATATTTTTATCGTCAAATGTGTTTATATGTCGAATATCTACCATAAATTTATGTGATTTATTAAGATATTTGCAATGCTTGCAAAGGGCAGTGGCGTAGTCTATATAGGGTCATAGAGGGTTTCTGCATTTTACTGAATAATTTATAATAAGAGTTAGAAGATTGTGTCAAACAAATATTATATTTATATACATAAATATTATTTACACGTATATAAATAAATACAATATATAAATAAAGTGATATTCTTATTTGTGTGTGGTTTTTAAGACCTTATTTAAACACACTTTGGTTAAAACTAAAACTAAGTATTCTATCATTTCTGTTCATAGTTGTTTTCAAAAATCGACAAATTTCTTTCTTCCCTCGAATACATTACTGTCAAGCCGACATTACTGTCTCCTTACTCTTACTCCTTACTCTTTCTTTTCCGTTGAGTTAGTATCTGCTTTCCTATATGTTTTAATGCTTGATAGTCTTAGTCATAATCTTAGTTTTTGATTCAGTAGGGTTTGATTTCAATACTTATATATATATAACCAAATTATAATGGCCAAAATCCATAGATTACAATATAATACTGCGTTTAAGCATTGAGCTGTATGCGTAGTTCAAGTATGCTCAAATTCGGACAAATGATTTGAATATATTCAAAGGTAATTGAATATTTAATATAAAAATATTTAGTATTTTTAATATATTTAGTTCACAGTAAGTACAAGTATAATTCAAAATTTTTATATAATTTTTATTACAAACTGACTAGTTGAATCCATCACCTAACGACAGACTTATATTCCACACCCCCATCTTGAGTTACAGATTCTTTATAGCATAGAAGTTAGAAACTGTCGGAGGAGAATTTCATTCGTTTTCATTCGTTCATCATATACTCATGACGTTATTTAAATTGAAAATAATATGAAGTATTCATACCTGTATTGAGTACGTTTTATAAGTCTACTGATCATATACTCATGACGTTATTAAGATTGATGATAATATGAAATATTTATAGCTCTATTCAGTACATCTTATAACTTTGCTGATCGATATGTTTTCTTGGCGTAATTGAACCCGTTAGATTTATAAAGTTTTCAATGTGATTCTATTGAGTTTTCTTCAAAATAGCCAATTTAAATAATTTCACCATAATCGGATGAAATGGGTATAAATTTTGCATCATTTTTGCATTTTTATCATATTTTTTTCAAAACAATAGATAATTTAGTGAGACTTTGATT
>NW_024034770.1:0-5073 GCF_002237135.1 Teleopsis dalmanni | reverse complement strand
TCGTTGACTATTTTAAAGAGAGAGTGCTTTTGTATTACACAGACAGAGGCACAAAGTCATACCAAGTAACAGCAGGGGTACCACAGGGCTCGGTACTGGGTCCAATATTGTGGAACATTATGTATGACGATGTGCTGAGACTTGAGCTCCCAGAAGGCGCAGAAATAATTGGATTTGCTGATGACATCGCGCTGGTGGTTAAAGGGAAACATATAGAAAAGATACAATCAACATGCAACGAGACGGTCGCTATGGTAAGAAGCTGGATCACAAGTGTAGGCCTCAAACTTGCTGATCATAAAACTGAAGTCCTTCTTGTAAGCAGCAGGAAAAAGATTGAGTACATTACAATAACTGTTGGCAATGAGCGAGTCACATCAAAACAAGCAATCAAGTATCTTGGAGTAATGATTGACAATAGACTCACCTTCAAAGAGCATTTACGATATGTTGCTGCAAAATGTGCGAAAACAACGTGTGCACTATCGCGAATAATGCCCAATATAGGTGGACTTAGACAACAGAAGAAGCAGTTACTCACAAATGTAGTTAAGTCTATTGCTATATATGCGGCTCCCATATGGGCAGAAGCAATGAATAAAAAGACGTACAGATCAGGAGTAGACACAGCCTACAGAAGATGCGCTCTCAGAGTTGTTTCCGCATTCCGTACAGTATCTACTGACGCGGCCATGGTTATTGCCGGAATGATGCCATTACAGCAGGAAGCAGAAATTGAAAAGGAAAAGCATGTAGCAAAAAGAATTGGGGTTACAAACTTCAATCAGCTCAATGAAGAAGCATTGAATAAGTGGCAACAGAGTTGGGATATATCCACAAAGGGAAGATGGACGCATAGGCTTATTCCGAAGATAAGTGATTGGACCAACAGAAAGCATGGGCAGGTGAATTACTACCTAACCCAGATATTAACTGGACACGGCTGCTTCAGAGCATATCTTTTTAAGTTCAAACATGACGAAGAAGACACGTGCCCAGCATGTCCATATACAAAAGAAACGGTGGAACATGTGTTCTTTGATTGCCCGAGATATGAGAGCCACCGCAGCTCCTTGGCAAGAGCAACCAGAGAACAGGTCACACCTGATAATATCATCCAACTGATGTTAAAGTCAACAGAAATCTGGAACCTGGTGTGTATTTTTGTGAAAGAAATCACAGAAGAACAGAGAGCAGCAGAGAGAACTAGAAGAGCAGTAAGAGATGACAACAATCGCTGAATCACCACCCTCCGAAGTAATGCTTAAAGGTGGTTCCGGAGGGATTTATGGTTAGAAGAGACACGGTGTTAGGATGAGGTTTAGTACGTAGGCGCAAATATCAAGCAAAAGAGTAAGACTTGGTTGCGAATCATGCATGCTGGTAGTACGGGCTACCAGTATCTTTTGAAGATTCCACATCCCTTAGCTCGTATAGCTTAAAAAAAAAAACATATGTGCTGTGCGACTGACTTATTCAAATGTGCACAATCAGATGTGCGAGAAAATTTTATGCTCGCACCGCACTGTGTGACAAAAAATTCTCTCTACACACGAGTGTGTTGCTCATATTACGATTGCACAAATGTGCACAAATGTGCGATTGCTCAAACGTGCACAAATGTGCACAAATGTGCGATGCACAAACGTGCACAAATGTGTGATTTTGCGTTTGCACCCAAGGGTGGAAAAAAATTACAGGAACTTCACAATTTTGTTTGAAATAGAAAATATTATTTTGTTGCAAATTTTGAAAAAATTGATATTTGCGTTCGTTGGGATCGTAACTTATGTTAAAAATTGCATAAATAACAAATATTTATAATAATTATTTTTGTTAATTAATGTTAACTAAAAATTATAACTGTCTTAACCTTATTTGTATTTTAACTTAAAATATTAGTTTTTTGTATATTACTTTGTGCATTTTTAAATGCAAATATAGTAAGTGAACTTAAAGTATTTGTTTGGAAAGTTTTGCACCAGTTTAAAAAAAATAAAAACATATTTTAGGAAGATTTTTTTATGCCCAAAAAATATGAAAGATTACGAAAGATTAGGAAAATATTTTTTTTTGAACAGGTAGCAGGTATTGGTATTGGTGTATTTGTTTAATAAATTTTGCAACAGTTTAAAAAAGATAATACGGGATGGTCACAAATAGATATTTTTCTTCTCCAGAAATATGTATTCACTTAGGTAGAGTTTCTAACATTCATTAAAAAACGCGAAGATTAGGAAAATATTTTCTTGAATAGGTAGCAGGATTTTAGCGCCCTTTCTACTGTGCTAAGTAAGCAGAGATATAATTTAAGTGAAAAAAATATTTCAGCAATGTTATTAATAAGATTAAATGAAAATTTATTTCAAAAAATATGTAATTAATATTATATATTTTATAATAAGAAATTAAGATATTAAATTATTAAATTATTTCAATAAATTCGTTAAATTTAAGCTGTAATTAAAGATAAAAAATTAAGTGAAATGTAATAACAAATTTAATTTATGTTGTTGTAAAAACTTTTTAATTTGCTTTTTATAACCTTACTAACGAATCTTAGTGTACAACTTACTATTAAATAAAATTTTATGAAGTAGTCCAAAATTGATATATTTAATTTTTTCAAAGTACGATCCGAAGAACCGATCCTCTTTACTTATAACATTTCGAAACAAATACTCTTTCTCTATTAAATTCATGTACCTATTTAATATAACAAAGTTTTTAAGTACATTGTGAAATTAACTTTATTCCCATGTTTTAAATTAATAAACCTTAAAATAATAAGTAATATAAGCAATAAATGTAAATCTAATAATAAATTCAAAATTAAAATATAAATACAAAATCATTTCTTCAATAAAATATTTCGCATTAAGACCAAAATTAATACAAATCAGTTTTCCGTACTATTTTGCTGCGATATTTGTCATAATATTGTGCGCTTTTAAATCATCATTTCACACAAATGTGCAGTAGACATTTCGTCTCCGCACATTTGGGTGCATTTTTATTTTCGAGTCTGCACACAAAATGTGCTCCTCGTATTCTTTTCTGCACACGTTGTGTGCGAGGGCAAGCTGGCTGCCGCACACACAATGTGCTGTGCGAAATAACTTCGGCACAAACACCGAATGCATGTGCGAGTTTTATTTCACTCCACCACATTCGTGTGAAATGTGCGTTTTGTTTGTGCACACAAGATGTGGCACTTAAGATGTGCACAAAAATTTTCGCACACTACATTTGTGGTGTGAAATTTTATTTAGAATCGCACAACATTTGTGCGTGGTGTTTTACATTTTTGTGCACAGTACAGTGTTTTTCTGAACCCTGGTTTATAGCAGTATTTGAGGCTTTGCTGTAAGTTACACATCCGTACAGTAGTGCTGGTGTTATTATATCAGTAAATAATAACTTTCTATTTTTGAGGTTGAAGCGATTATTATTAAACAGCAGTTTAAGGAGATGTAGAATTTTAGAGCAAATATTCCATTTGCATTTCATATATTTATACAAATTAAGCCGTTTGTCAAAAGTGACCTCTAGATATTTTATACTTTCCTCCCACCGTATCTCCGTGCCACCGACGCTCACTCCTCGAGGATGCTGCCTTCTCTTTCGTGTTATAAATATAGCCTTGGTTTTGTCGTTGTTAATTTTAATCATCCATTTCTGGAAGTTTTCCACCATGAGGTCTATATTTCTCTGTAAAGTATTACTTACATTTATGGCATCCCATAAATCAAGCAAGTGTCATCGCATAAAGCGCCATTGACACTGGCCTTAAGGTGGGGATGTCCATCTAACCTACCAATTTGACTATAAGGCTATCATGCCAGACCTTGTCAAAGACTTTGGCTATGTCGAATATTAACATACCGGTTGATTCCCAGGATAATAGAGCAGTCTGTATCAGCTGTTGATGATGTTAACGATGCATTGGATTGCGTTTTCTGGGAAATTACGCAGGCATTTGTTGCTGATATTATCATGTCCGGGTGCGGATCTGATCTTAAGACTCGATATGATACAGTTAATCTCATCGCTAGAGCTCGATGAGATGCTTTCATCAGGGACCTGGTTCCTAAGATTAGCAGCCTCTTCTTTAATAATTTCTTTCTTCTGAGTGGCATAGTCACTATCAGCATTGGGTTCAAATTGCAGCTCCAGAGAGTCTGCAAAAGCCTCGGCTTTGGCTATGTCTGTGAAAGCCATGCCAGATGCTCCAAGAATAGGCGACACTGTCGGTTTGCTTTTAAGCCTGAAGTACTTATTCAAAGCATAGAAGGTTTTGCCACCTGCATCCATCCCTGACAGAAATTCACACCATTTTTCATTACTGTGGTAGATTTATCCAGTAAGTTGGAGTAAAGTGTATTAAAATTATCCGTGTCTCTCTTGAAGTTTACCACCTGGTTATTATTTAATATAATGTGAATAACTTCACTCATTAATCTTTTATGATAATTATTTTCAATTTCCAGAATTATTATTTCATCAAAGTTGAAATTATGTCCCTTAGAATGAGAATGTTCAGCAAGAGCTGTTTTTTCCAATCATCTTTCCGTTTACATGTACTTTTGTGTTCACTAACTCTTTTTCCCAATCTTTGTTTTGATTGCGTCGAGAGCGAAATCAAAAAACGAAAATGGTAATGGATCCAAAATACGATACGCAGTTCGAATTCCTGTATCGCTAAACAAGCAATAAAATGGAACCCGAAAGGAGCCTGGCGCTCCTTCAAGAACATGGCGAAGGACAATTGATGCCGAATTAACATCAGCGCGCTACTCATGGAACGACATCTGCACAGCAGCTTTAAATAAAATACAGATCAAAGGAATTGTTGAGGCCCTATTCTCCCCTGGGAGTAAACGGAACACAGAAGAGAAGTGATAAGCATATTAATCGCATAACGGTCAGGAGTATATTGCATGTGGCCAATAAGAGTTGGCGTGTTGCTAGATAAAAACCGTTTATTTTATGTGACAACTAGCAGAAGCATTTAGCCTATTGAAAGAAGCTAATCGACTTTTGGAATAATCTAATCTTCTCGGATGAAATAAA
>NW_024034769.1:0-5074 GCF_002237135.1 Teleopsis dalmanni | reverse complement strand
GATTAAGAGAATCAATTGATTTTGAACAACTTTCCTCTGGAATATCAATTAAAGGTCTTCCAACTAGGAAATGGCAGGGAGTTAAAACATCAGTATTCTCTGTATCATCTCGTACTTCACATAACGGTCTAGAATTTAACACTGCTTCCACTTGAATTAACAGTGTCGACATTTCTTCATAAGTTAATTTCACTTCACCAATGACTCGTCTTAAATGATGTTTCATCGACTTGACTGCAGCCTCCCAGATTCCTCCAAAGTGAGGACCTCCCGGGGGAATAAAATGCCATGTAATTTTTTCCGCTGCCATCGTTCCAGCAAGTGATGAAAGTTTTCTAATAGCTTTTTCATATTCATCATCTATTTTCTTAGCAGCACCGACAAAATTTGTACCATTATCTGAATATAAATGCGAACTTTTGCCTCTTCTACCGAAAAATCTTCTAAGGGCAGCCAGAAACGCGTCTGTTGACAGGTCACTTACAGCTTCTAAATGGATTGCTTTCGTAGCCATACAAATAAAAACGGCTATATAACCTTTATATGATTTCTGACCTCTTCCTTTCGATACTCTCATTTGTACGGTTCTGCATAATCTATTCCTGCATGCTCAAATGGCTTCGATATTGACACTCTGCTTTCCGGTAGGTTCCCCATTAACTGTGTAGCGGTTTCACGCCTATATCGTATACATCTAACACAACTTCGAACATACCTTTTAATAATATTTCTAGCATTAATTATCCAATATTGCCGCCTCAGCATATTTTCCATTAGTTTTATACCGCCATGTAGTGTAGTTTTATGATAATCATCAACTATTAGCATCGTTAAGTGACATTTTGGTAATAGTATTGGATGTTTTCTAGCAAAAGAGAATGGAGAATTTTCTAACCGGCCTCTGACTCGCAGTATTTCATTTTTATCCAGAAACGGGTAAAGACTACAAATTTTATAACCAGATGGAAGTTCTCTTCTGTTTTTGATCAAGTTGATTTCTTTTGTGAAATATAAATGTTGAGTATGCCGTATTATAATATTTTCTGCCTCCCTTAATTCTTCTACTGTCAACCACACAGGAAACTTCTCCTTTTTTAGCTTTCTGATGAATCTGCTTATATATGCAATGACGTATAATAATTTCCTATAATTGGAATACCGTTCTATTATATCGTTGATTATATTCTGTGAAGAGTTTATATTATTTGTTGCACAAAGAACAGATTCAGTTGCTGTTGGCCAGTTTGATTCATCTTTTAACCATGTAGGACCATTCCACCATAATCTATGTGCTGCAAGTTTTTCTGGTTTCAAGCCCCTTGAAGCCACATCCGCTGGATTATCTTCTGACCTAACATGATTCCACGTTGCCGAAGGCATGCATTGCTTGATTTCTCTTACACGAGTCCCAATAAATTTATCTTTAGTTTTATTTTCGTTCTTGATCCATGATAATGCTATTGTTGAATCGCTCCAAGCATATATTTTGACTTCTCTGTTTATAACTTCTTTAATGCTTTTCATAAGTTTTCCTAACAGATGAGCTCCACATAACTCAAGCTTGGGTAATGTCTTTTTGTTTTTTATCGGATTTACTTTAGACTTTGCTGCTAGAATAGTAATAGCATTAGAAGTTTTAGCATAAACTACTGCTGCATAAGCCTTCTCTGAAGCGTCCGCAAATCCATGAAGCTCTAAACTTGTTTCAGCTAAAGTTGATATCCATCTAGGAATTCTTATATCCTTAATAGTCGAAATCCTTGAAACAATCGCATTCCATTCGTGAGATAATTTAACGTCTAACTTCGTATCCCACGTCAAGTTCATAAGCCATAATTTTTGTATAAATAATTTCGCCATTGTTGTTGTTGGTGTCAACCATCCAAGTGGATCATAGATTCGAGCCAATATAGACAGTGCCTTGCGTTTAGTTATGTTAGTACTATCTACTGACTCGATGTAAAAGGTGAAATTGTCTGATTTCGGCACCCATTGTATACCGAGCGTCTTAACAGCTTCTCCGTCTTCTACTTTAATAATATAACTGTCTCCAGAGTCCGAAATTTCACCTAAAATTCGCTTTTCGTTTGCCATCCATTTTCGCAAATGAAATCCAAACTTTTCTAGCTGCCGACTGATTTCAAATTGAATGTTTATACATTCCTTTATGGAGTCCGCACCTGTCATCAAATCGTCCATATAGAAATCATTTTTTATTATCTGATATAACTTTGAGTTTTTATCTGCACAATCATAAGCAACTTCTAGTAGAGCTCTTTTTGCCAAGAACGGTGCACAAGAAGTTCCGTAGGTTACTGTTTTCAGTACAAATTCTTCTATTGGTTTTTCTGGATCTTCACGCCATAGGATAGTTTGGTACGGCTGATCTTCTTCTGCTACCAACACCTGCCGATACATTTTTTCTATATCAGCTGTCATAACGTACTTCCACAATCTCCACTTGATTAGTAGCTGAAATATGTCCAACTGTAGCTTAGGTCCAGTGTGTAGTATTTCATTCAAGCTTTTTCCGTTAGTAGTTTTTGCTGAAGCATCAAATACTACCCGAACTTTTGTTGTTGAGTGGTCATCTCTTATTACAGCTTGATGAGGCATATAAAATTTACCAAATATCATTTAAGAAACTTTCTGCATGTGACCCATTTCCATATATTCCTTCATGAACTTGATATATTCTTTTTTTAGCTTAGAGTTTCTTTTAAATCTTTTTTCCAAACACAAAAGCCTGGCCATAGCCATTTTCCTAGAGTCTCCTAGTTCGTTTTCTTTTTTAAATGGTAATTTTACGATAAATCTGTTTTCCTTATTTAGCGTTGTTGTTGATTTAAACCAATTTTCACATTCTTTATCAGTTTCATTTATTTCAGATGCTTCACAAACTTCTTCAATTTCCCAAAATCTCTCAATGTTTGAAGTAACTGCTGATATTATAGTTTTGACTGTATTGTTTGTGTTGATAACTCCAGATAATATCCAACCAAGGGAAGTTTCTTGACCTAAGATTTTACCCCATTTTCTCAAACCCGGCTGCAATATCTCGGTAAGGATATCTGCTCCCAGCACTATATCTATCCGGTCAGATTTATTAAACATAGGATCAGCTAAACAATAATTATCCCATTTTTTTAAATCTTCATTAAACGAATTATTAGGTTGTGCTGATGTTAGCTTGCTAAGAACCATAGCTTTAATTTTGTAACTGTTATTGCTTTTAAATCTTGGACGAATTACGAGTTCTACTGTTGATTTTGATATTCCTACTAATGTATTTCCTAATCCAATCAGATCCGTTCTTGATTTAGTTCTATGTAACCTTAATATTTGTGCTGCTTCCTCTGAAATTGATGTCCTCTGTGAACCTTGATCTAGCAGCGCTCTTAACAAAACCTTTTCACCACTTGCAGAATCCGCTTGAATCTGTGCTGTTGCTAATAAAGTGATTGCACTATTTTCTTTGGTAATCATGCTTGCAGCTGCACCAGCACTAGTTTGTGGTTTATTTTGCACAATTCTCTGAAAGTGTAGCATACTGTGATGCTGTCCTCCACATTGCTCACACTTTTTATCTAGCTTATAGCATTTCTTGTCATTTTTGTGTGTAAAACATATTTTACATAACTTTGTTTTATTAATCCAGGAGTTTTTATCACTAACCGATAGCTGAGTAAACTTCCGGCATTCAATAACAGAGTGACCTACTGTGTTACAAAACATACATTGTTTTTGTGAAATTTGAAACACATTTGTCGATTTTATTTTTTTGTCTGTAATATTTCCTTTTTTGCAGCCAACCGATTCGAGAGCTAAATATTGTTGCTCTAAAAATGTCATAACATCTTTTACTGTTTGAATTTCTTTTGTTTTTTGAACGCATTGTTCATACCTCAGCAAACCTTCTTTATCCAGTTTTCGTATGAGAATTCTTGCTATAAATGGATCTGCATCCTCAATTGGTATTCCCATAGCTTTTATAGCTTGATATGATTCTGTTGCAGTATCCAGCAACTATTTAATACTTGCAGCATTTTGTATATTAACGCTGCTATGATCAATGATTCTATCAAATAGCGTACAAAACAATAGCCTTCTGTTATTATACCTATGCTCTAATATTGTCCATGCTGCATTGTAGTTTTCTCCTGTTACTTGAAGATGTTGAATTAGCCGTGCAGCATCCCCTTTTATGGCGTTTTTCAGTCGATAAAATTTCTCAACATTAGATAGCATCTTGTTACCATCTACTAGTTTTGAGAATATTTCTTGGAAAGAGTTCCAATTGTCTACAGTTCCATTAAAATTTGGCAGTCTTAAGTCTTCTAAACGAGTTGGATTGCAGTGTTCAGTCGCTATATTCTCGTCATATTTTATCGCAATTTCTTCTAAGATTTCTTCATAACTGGCTCGCATCAGTATGAAGGTTCCTTCTATCTCTTCGTCATCATAATCTTCATCGCAAATTTTGTTGTATAATACTGTGATGTCTTTAAACTGAGCTTCAATATTGGCTCGGTTCGTATCAAGCAACCCTTTAGTTGCTTCCGGCAGTTTTCCCTTAATGTTTCTTATTTTTTCTTTCAACAAACCAATTCTTTGTTGAAAACGCATTATAATCTTTTTAGGTTTTTCATTTGACTCTTTGCGATTCAGTATAATTACACTTTCATTGCCTGGAGACTGTTGTTTTGTTTTTCTGCCCGAATCTATATTACCTGCCTTTCCATCCACAGAAGTTGGCGTATCTGCATATGTGCTTTCTGCATTTTTATCTTCCGTTTCCTCTACTAACTCTGTAGGTGAAGACATTTCTTGCTTTGCAAGCTGTTCAAAATCATCTAATATTTTTTGCATCTTCTTGTATGCTTCTGAAGCAACTTTATCTGTTTCTTTAAATTGAGAATTTTCCTTATAAGATGTTTCGCATACAGATTCAAATGTCTCTGCGTATAAATGCCATGTATCTTTTAACCATTTTTTGTTTTTCTTAATGTCTTTTGACGACATCTCCTGGACGTCAACTTCCTTCTCTTTTATTTGTAAAGTATATGCTATATCT
>NW_024034768.1:0-5075 GCF_002237135.1 Teleopsis dalmanni | reverse complement strand
AAAATATAGAGACCAAATAATCCGTTAATGAACTATTATATAGTTTTTTGGTCACAAAATTATTAAATATTTAGAAAAAACGCAGGGCACGCCGTAAATAAAATAGAGAATAAATATATGAAAAAAACCCGATATGTATTATTATATAACAAAAAAAAAATATATGTTGTTCACAGTTACCACGATATACCATAACTGAACTAATGAACATATAGGTATTCAATCAACTTTAAACATATTAAAGAACGTCTTTTAAGTGAAGGTGATATTAAATGAGGCAAAGCTTTGGAAATAGCTAAAAACATCGAAATTGCACGAGAAAACGCAACAACAATACATAAAACAGTCAAAGAAAACGTGGTTGCTGGGCTTAAAAAGCAACGGATTGCAAGACCAGTTTCGGCATAACAAAAACATGTCAATAAACAGTGTAAAAAGTGTGGTCAACTACATAAGCTAAGCTTTCGAACTTTCTAGTGAGCGGACGTGTTTTTAAGCCGGTCTCGGAAAAATTTAAATTTCAGTATAAAAACAAGTAAATAACAATCACTTTTAAAAGAATTACTTTTGTTATTAATACTAAAATAAAAAACAGAACATTCTCGGACAAAAAAAACAATTCCTAAAAGTTAAAAGTGCATAAAATATAAATTTGAAAATAGCGCGCGCTTTTTCGATTTTTGTTGATTTTTGCACAACTTTAATATTAAAAAAAAAACTCAAATAGCTGACAGAGACAGCAAATTATTTTCTAAAGCTCAAAATAAAAAAAGTAAGCAAGCATTCAAACAAAATATCAGTGCGGTTTTGTGAATATATAAACAAAACAAAAAAGTGCTGATAGAGGGACACTGTATTTTTTACAAACGTGTTCCACAAAAAGCTGTAATTGGAAGCCGCAATTCATCACAACACAAACACAACATAACATCAAAACCAACTACGTGCTTAAACATTGGATTGGAATTTAAAGATAGTTATTATTATTATTATTATTATTACTATTATTATTATTATTATTATTATAATTATTAGTATTATTATTATTCTTTTTTTCTCTTTTTGTTTTTATTTATATGTTTAATTATTAGAATATAAAGTATAATATTTTACACATATTCATTTTATTTTTTACATCTTCATTTTTATTTTTATTATTTTCTTCTTTATGTTAATTTAATTTAATTTTACTTATATTTATATAGTTAATTTAACTTAATATCAATTAATATTAATAGTAGTTAAATTAAGTAAATCTTATAGCACACCTGCTATTTGCATATATAACCACGTATGCAAATGAGCAATCAAATTCTAGAAAGAAGACATACGATAAGCATTCCAAGTAAACGTAATGCTTATTTGGTAATAGACGCATCGAATACATTGCCTCTGAAAACTACACAAACTGACAAAAGTTTGTCAAATATTGCACCTTCGGCAACTTCGCTTGCATTTTCCGACTTAGCAAGTCCAAAAAATAAAATAATTATTAACAAAAATTTTAAACCGCCTCCAATCTACTTGCGTGAACGCAGCTCAAATAACCTCGTTACAATCCTTGCAAGTCTGATTGGAAACAATACTTTTCATATTGTTCCTATAACTAGGGGCAATATACACGAAACCAAAATCCAAATCGACACTGAAAACAATTTTAGAGTCATAACCAAATATTTCGAAGACAGCAAAAAAAATTACTACACATACCAACTAAAGAGTAGTAAGGGCCTTGTTATCGTAATTAAAGGTATCGAATCAGATGTAGAACCCATTGAGATAACAAATGTCCTAAGCGAAAAAGGCTTTAGCGCTAGAGCAGTAATAAATATTGTTAACAAAGATAAAATCCCACAACCTATGTTTAAAGTTGAACTTCACCCGGAAGTTTCTAAGCTTAAAAAAAATGAGAGCCATCCCATCTACAACCTACAGTATTTACTTCACCGCAGAATTAGCGTTGAGGAGCCCCACAAAAGAAATGGTTCGGTGCAATGCACAAACTGCCAAGAGTATGGCCATACTAAGTCATATTGCACTCTTCGTACAGTGTGCGTAGCTTGTGGCGAGCTTCACCATAGTTCCGAATGCGATAAAAAAGCATTAAAGGATACCAACTCCAAAAAATGTAGCAACTGCAGTGGAAATCACACTGCAAACTACAGAGGCTGTCCTATTTATAAAGAACTAAAGCACAGGTTAGCTCTGCAGAAAGAAGCGTTGCGTAATTCTACAAGAAGCAACACCATTAAATTAGTTGAAGTACCTCAACCTTTAACTTCTAAGCCTGTTACACCAGGTGTTTCATATGCTAATGTCGTTAAATCTGACAAGCAACAAGCCCCTCCAGTTCAAAGTAATAGTTTGGAAATAATGATCTCCACTCACTCAGAGCTTAACTCAGTTCATGTCAATCATGCAAACTACTCTTAACGAGATAGTTAAAATGCAAAGCCAATTAATGCAAATGTTTTTATCTAAATAATGAGTACTTTAAAAACTTGTACATGGAATGCAAACGGCTTAAGCCAACTTAAACTTGAACTCACAAATTTCATGTCCCGAGAAAGTGTGGATGTAAAGCTTTGCTCAGAAACACATCTAACTAACAAAAATTTCTTTTCTATTCCTGGTTATTTATTCTATAAAACCAATCACCCAGATGACAAAGCACATGGTGGTACAGGTATTTTGATACGAAGGTGTCTAAAACACTATTTTCTAGGTACATATGCTCATAATTATATGCAAGCCACATCAATACACCTTAAGCACACAGGAAAAAATTTAACTTTATCGGCAGTTTACTGCCCTCCTCGCTTCAACATTACTGAGACCCAATTTACGGATTACTTTTTAACTCTAGGTGAAAGATTTCTTGCGGCGGGAGACCACAACGCCAAGCACACGTATTGGGGTTCACGACTCTGTAATCCAAAAGGAAAACAGCTCTGCAATTCAATTGTAAATAGAAAAAATTCACTAGACGTAATCTCTCCTGGGCAGCCAACATATTGGCCTGCTGATAACAATAAAATACCAGACCTAATAGACTTCGCCGTATCCAAAGGCATAAGCAAAAATTTTATCTCAACATACACTAGCTGCGATTTGTCTTCTGACCATTCTCCAGTTACATTTTGCTTACGTGATGGTCCTCAGTTACGAGACTGTTCCTATAGCCTTACAAGTCCTAAAACAAACTGGCTCAAATATAAAAAGTATATTAACTCACACATACACACAAATTACAAGATAAAGTGTAAGTCTCATATTGAGGACGCAACCTCGGTTTTAAACTCAATTCTGATTTCAGCAGCAGAAAACTCCACCCCTAAAGGCAATAAAATTTACAGATTCAATAGAGTTCTTACAAATAGTGACATAGAGAATTTAGTTTTACAAAAACGTAGATTAAGGCGTGAATGGCAAAAATCTAGGTCCCCTTTAGCGCAAAACTTATTTAAGGAAGCCCAAAGAAGACTTAGATCTGCATTAAGCAAGGAAGACAAAGTCAGACAATATAATTATATTCAAAACCTATGTCCAAATGGCAAAAACCATTCATCTTTGTGGAATGCTAGCAAAGGTATAAATCCTCCCATAGACTCCAATTCTCCAATATGAAACTCTCTTGGAAACTGGGCGCGAAGTGATGAAGAAAAATCTAACGTTTTTGCTGATTACCTAAAAGAGGTGTTCCAACCAAATCCTGCAGCAGGACAATATGACTTTCCCACTCAAGATCCACCAGCACCATCTATTGACATGAATATCACGGCCAATGATCTTGTTCAAATAATCACAAATAAGTTAGATTGCAAAAAAGCACCGGGATATGATAATATCTCACCCATCATGATAAAAAACTTACCCCTTTTGGCCATAAATTTTATCACAAGACTTTTTAATGCCATAATTAAATTTGGCTTTTATCCAACAGAGTGGAAAACATCCATGATTATTATAATTCATAAATCAGGTAAAGACCCCACGCTTGCCTGTTCATACAGGCCAATAAGCTTACTGCCATGCCTTTCTAAAACCATGCTAAAACCGTTCCTTGACGTTCAAAACTTAATACCGTCCCACCAGTTTGGTTTTAGGGAAAAACATGGAACTATTGAGCAAGTGAATCGTATAACGAATGAAATAAGACACGCATTTGAGCTCAGAGAATATTGTTCAGCGGTATTCCTTGATGTTAAACAAGCATTTGATAAAGTATGGCATAATGGACTCATATATAAGATACGCTATTCATTACCTGCAAATGTCCACTCAGTTCTAGAATCGTATCTGCATAATAGAAGCTTTAAAGTGAAATGCAAATCATATACTTCTAATAATTTCCCAATAGAAGCTGGCGTTCCACAAGGAAGTGTTCTTGGCCCTATATTGTATGTACTTTACACATCTGATATCCCGATAAGTAGTTCAGTTATCACCACAACGTTTGCCGATGATACGGCAATTTTATGCCGAAACAGAAACGCTGTGCTAGGTTCAAACCAACTTCAATCTCACTTATATCGGGTGGAGAAATGGTTGTCAAAATGGCGAATTAAAATTAACGAACTAAAATGTAGACACGTCATTTTTACCTTAAATCGGAGTACATCTCCAACAATTTTACTAAACAACATTCCCATACCACAAGCAGATAATATAACGTACTTAGGTATCCAACTAGACAGACGACTAACTTGACGCAAACATATTGAAGCCAAAAAAACTCAGATGAAGCTTCAAGCCTCTAAGTTGCATTGGCTCATTAATAGCAGATCTTCCCTGTGCCTAGAGTATAAAGTACTCTTGTATAACAGCATCATAAAACCAATATGGACTTATGGTATCCAGCCATTTGGCAATGCTAGTGCTTCAAATATTGAAATTATACAAAGAGCTCAGTCAAAAATACTAAGAACTATCACTGGTGCCCCATGGTATATTAGGAATGAAAGTATACACCGAGATCTACAAATTCCCCTAGTTAAAGCTGAATTTGACAATATAAGAAAAAAATACAATAAAAGGCTGACAGAGCATGTTAATCTCTTAGCAAGAAATCTCGC
>NW_024034767.1:0-5082 GCF_002237135.1 Teleopsis dalmanni | reverse complement strand
AAGAATAAGAATAAGAATAATAATAAGAATAAGAATAATAATAAGAATAAGAATAAGAATAAGAATAAGAATAAGAATAAGAATAAGAATAAGAATAAGAATAAGAATAAGAATAAGAATACGAATAAGAATAAGAATAAGAATAAGAATAAGAATAAGAATAAGAATAAGAATAAGAATAAGAATAAGAATAAGAATAAGAATAAGAATAAGAATAAGAATAAGAATAAGAATAAGAATAAGAATAAGAATAAGAATAAGAATAAGAATAAGAATAAGAATAAGAATAAGAATAAGAATAAGAATAAGAATAATAACAATAATAATAATAATAATAATAAAATAATAATAATTATTAAAATAAATAACTTTAAATTCCAAAATCCAATATTAACAAGTATGTTGGTTTTGATGTTTTGTTGTGTTTTGATATAGTGTGTTGTGTTGTGTTGTGATGAATTGCGGGCTTCCAATTACAGCTTGTGTGGAACACGTTTGTAATAAAATACTAGCTGTCTCTATCAGCACTTTTTTGTTTTGTTTATATATACCCAAAACCGCACTGATATTTTGTTTGAATGCTTGCTCACTTTTTATTTTTTATTTTGAGCTTTAGAAAATAATTTGCTGTCTCTGTCAGCTATTTGAGTTTTTTTCTTTATATTAAAGTTGTGCAAAAATCAACAAAAATCGAAAAAGCGCGCGCTATTTTCAAATTAATATTTTATGCACTTTTAACTTTTAGGAATTGTTTTTTTGTCCGAGAATGTTCTGTTTTTTATTTTTGTATTAATAACAAAAGTAATTCTGTTAACCCTTGCTAGGTAGTCACCTTGTCGTAGTGTAGGGGGTAATTGTGGACTGAAGCATGTCATATGGAAGTCATGACATGATGATTTTTCATGTGACATGATTCAGCACACAAACTAAGAACTGCCGCCAACGCACAGGTTGAAAGTAGGTATCTACGATTCCTGATCAGTCGTTGAGGCTAGCTAGTGGACTTTAATGGACACTTGCTAATTGGTCAGTCCTACAGGAAAGTGCGGCTATCTATCAGACCAATGACTCGCCTTCAGTACGGTCATGTCTCTGCTGTTTGTGGGTCGCCGATAGTCGGGCGGGGGAGAAGGAAAACTCCCTAGGGCAGGGTCTGTACATATTCTAGGCTCCCAAGGCTAGGTCTTGATAGACTGGAATATGAACATACCTATTGCCCCAAACAAACCCCCTAAACTCACAGTGGAACAGCTATGCTGGTGAACTTGCTTGACAGGGTAGAGTCAAGCTTAATAGCGAACTCCGTACCAGGTCTGGCAAACCTACGGTTTCAATTTGTCCTTCCCATGGGGGCGCTCATGGGTGACCAACCTGCACGGTTTATTTAAACTTACTTTGTATGGAACAAAATAACATTTTCAATTCTATGGACTGCACACCTTTAAATGTGCAAAATATGGTTTTACGCAGCCAAAACTTATCACTGAACGAGGGGGCAACTGGTACCATCGTCAATGAACAAATGGACCACGACTTGTTGGAGAGGGCACCTGGTCCTCTACCCGACAAGCCGGAGGAAATGGACATTCCACTTAGCCAAGAGTCGGCTGGGATGTCTATCTCTTCGGAACAGGAGAGAGATCTTCTGGAGCCTGGTCTAACTAAAAAGACTCAAACGAGGGTGAAGCTATCCGGCGCTGGACGCAAAAGGTTGAAGGCTTTACTTGCCAAGGGCATCCCGCTGGAAACAGCAAGGTCCTTGGCAGTAAAGCCGGCCACTGCGACTAACGAAGGGCAGGCAACACCAAAAAGATCCCGATCGGACAGCTCTACACCAACATCAAGCTCAAAACCGACAAAGCGGATTGCACTACAGGGCAAGAAAGTTGATAATAAATCAACAGTGCCTGCAACTGCTTTGCCGATTTTCAGTAGGATGAAGGAAGTAGAGACCTCACACGGGGGCAAACCTGGTCCCAGTAAAGAGGTGGCGACGGTATCTGTGGGGCAGGCTAAATACAGTACTTCTTCCGAAGACCATTGTTCAAAGCCTACCCTAGCAGAGACTGTTCGCTCTAAGAAGATCGGTATACTACCGCATAATTTCCCAGAGGGCATTTGGTCCAATGAGGAAATTGGGAAGGTGCAGAAATGCATCCTCGACAAGATGTACGAAACTTGTCGAGCTCCTGGGGTGAAGCCTCATTTCGCCGGTTACAGTCTAAAGCCCGGATGGTTTACCATTAACTGTCTGGACGACGAGACTGTAACTTGGTCTAAAGAGACAATCCCAGCCTTGAAGCCGTGGGAAGGAGCCCAGCTGAAGGTAGTGGACGAGGCAGAAGTGCCAAAGTCTGAAATCTATGTTGGCTACTTCCCAGGCTCAGCTTCCTGGCAAAGCGACCGTATTCTGGGAAAAATTGAGTGCCAAAATTCGGGCATGCGTGTCAGGGACTGGCGGGTACTCCACAGGCTCAATAAGGGCGATATCGTCGAGATGGCGATTGCTCTGGATCCTATGTCGTCCGAAATGGTCGGAAAGCTGGGCAATAAAGTCTTCTATGGACTTAGCAGTGCTGTGCTGAGACCAAGACATAAAGGAAACAGAGCAAAGGAAGTGGTTGAAGATGAGCGACCAACAACATCTGCGGCTTGTGCTCAGTCAAGCAACCAGAAGCCGAAAACGGGTCTCAATTCCGGGGGACCACCCTTGAGAGGGGCAGAATCCGTGCCCAGGGCCGAAAACCTTCCGCTCTCTCTGGTCGTCTGAGGAAATGGGAAAGAAAAGACCCGGAGGCCGCGGAATTGCTGCGCGGTACAAAGGGCGGCAAGGTCCGCAAGGGCCAGTCTGGGATATAATGTCCCGGACTCCGCCACATCCGCAAAACTCTTGGAGGCAACTTCATTGCCTCCAAATCAACCTCCACCGGGCTATAGCAGCTTCATACAGGCTCAGTGCCCTGGTGGAACAACACTGTCTGGATTTTGTGGCCATCCAAGAACCATGGGCCACAAAGGGGCGCATAAACGGTCTACAGACAAAAACGTGTAAGTTAATCTATGATAATAATGTTGATCGTCCTAGAACGGCGATAATGATTAACAAAACCATTAAATCTCTTCCAATTACAGAGCTCATACAGCGTGATCTGGTGGCGGTACAGGCAGAAGTGCCTAGTACTAGGGGGACGAGAATAATAGTTTTTGCATCTCTGTACCTCCCTGGCGACGCAGAGGAAGCGGTGTCTCTCGAGTTCCAGCAGCTTACAGAATACTGCCGTATCCGAAACCTACAGTGGGTAATGTGCTGCGACGCCAACGCACACCATACAGTATGGGGAAGCACAGACATCAATACACGAGGTGAGTCACTTTTTGATTATATCACAACTAACAATTTAATGGTAGTTAATAAAGGTAACGAACCTAC
The DNA here is from genome assembly GCF_002237135.1 of Teleopsis dalmanni. NCBI lineage: Eukaryota > Metazoa > Arthropoda > Insecta > Diptera > Diopsidae > Teleopsis > Teleopsis dalmanni. The sequence continues at coordinate 1,652 of NW_024034767.1, read as the reverse complement.
TTTTGTAAATGCGATAAGGGAAGAGGTATTAGATTTCACTTTAGCAAGTGCATTTATATCAAATAACATTTCAAATTGGAGGGTGTTAGAGGAGAACTCCTTATCAGATCACAAATATATACGCTTTGATTTGGAAGGGGAAGTTGAAGACACTTTCGAAATAAGAAATGTTAGGAAGACCAACTGGTCTCTATATAACTTCTATTAAGAACAAAACATTAGTTGTCTTGGGAATAGGATTACTAATTGTCAGGAACTAAATCTTGAGGTTAACAAACTAGAAAATATTATTACAGGGGCTTTTGAAAATAGCTGCGAACTTATCAAAAAGAAACGTTCTAGGAACGTCCCATGGTGGAATAGGGAACTAGATACTTTACGCAAAAAAGCCCGCCAGCTCCTTAATAGAGCCAAGTCCAATGGGGACTGGGCATCTTACAAGTGTGCCTTAACGGCTTACAATAGGGAATTGAGGAAATCAAAGAGAGAATCATGGAGGAGGCACTGCGAGGAGATTGAAACACTTCCTGCGGCTGCGAGACTCCAGAAATCTCTAAATAAAGACCACTCAAATAGCCTCTCTACATTAAAGAAGGCTGACGGAAGCTTTACGGTAAGTCTGGAAGAAACGGGACAGCTTCTGCTGGACACTCATTTTCCAGGCTGCGCCATGTATACTGAGACTACGGAAACCATCGAGGATACTCGTTTCTTATTGGTTACACGAAGAGATCTTTCACTGGCCCGTAAAATCTTTACAGTCAATAAAACTAAATGGGCCATTTCCACTTTCAGCCCGTTTAAATCACCTGGTATCGATAATATACAACCGTGCCTTCTTCAGAAAGGCGTTGATATATTAGCACCGATATTAACAAACTTATTTAGGATAAGTCTAGAATTAGGCGTAATACCTAAACATTGGACGAAGGCTAGGGTAGCTTTCATACCGAAAGCAGGCAAAAAGGCGGACCACACGCCAAAAGCTTTTCGGCCCATTAGCCTTACTTCTTTCCTGCTTAAAGCAATGGAGAAGATTCTAGATCAATACATCAGGGAAGTCTATATTAAAGCTTCACCTCTACATATTGAACAATATGCTTATCAGTCGGGCAAATCGACCGACACCGCTATACATAGTCTGACGAGTAAAATCGAGAAGGTTTTAGACGGTAAGGAAATAGCTCTCTGCACATCGGTTGACATTACAGGAGCTTTTGATAATGCAACATTCAGATCAATTGAGGCAGGAATGGTCAGGAAAGGAATACATAGACTGATCATAACATGGATTCTCAATATGCTGAAAAATAGGACGATAATCTTTGAAATGGGGACGAAGAGATTAACTGTCAAGTCAACCAAAGGATGTCCTCAAGGAGGCGTTCTTTCGCCACTCCTATGGCTATTGGTCATTGACGAACTCCTACAGTCTCTTGGTGACCTCGGATATGAAGTTCAGGGCTTTGCAGATGATCTAGTCATCATGGTTAGAGGCAAATTTGACTCCACCATATCCGATCGTATGCAACTAGCTCTTGATATCACTCAAAATTGGTGTCAAGAGAAAGGACTCTCGATTAATCCGAATAAAACAAATGTAATACCCTTCACCAGAAGAAGGAAGATGAGTCTAGGGACCTTAAAGTTAG
>NW_024034766.1:0-5084 GCF_002237135.1 Teleopsis dalmanni | reverse complement strand
ACTGCTGTGTATTTTATTTTAGAAGATTTAGTGTTTCCAGCAGAGATCGTAGGCAAACGTATTTGTGCCAAATTGGATTGCACCCAAATTATAAAGGTGCATTTGGATAAGAATCTACAAACGACCATTGAGCACAAAGTAAGTGTTAAATAACACTTATTTCATTAAATCTTTTTTTGCACTTGTGTTTTTTGCTGTTTAAAATTAGTGGTCCAATGTTTCGTTTACGCTTCATTGCTCAAACTGAATTGTAGCTTATTCATATATTGGTAACATTCATCAAATTTAATGAGTGTAGCAATTAACTTGCAGCAATTAATTCAATATGTCTAAATAATAATAATTCATTAAACAGAATAATATAACAATTTTGCATGATTTGCATAAGGAATTATTTGAAAATAATTTCTGTTGTACGAATACGAGAACGAGTACGCGTGATTATCGTACATTGTCTATAAAGTTTTGTTGTAACATTGAAAAAGTGTTGTAAATTTTTTGCATTGCTATTTACTGTTATTCACGATTTAAAAAATTTTTGTTGCATTTACCATATTGAGTGGTGCTCGTGTCGGTTATCTTCATTTCTTGAACTTCGAATTTATTACTACATTTTTGGTTTATCATAACCAAACGTAACTGTAAATAAAGAAATTTAACATGAATCGGACTAGAAGAAAAATTGAACGCCCAAAGAATCCCTACTCAACCGGTAATATATTTTCGAGATGGAGTTTCTGGTGGATGAGAAAAATATTTCATAAGGGTTTGCAAGGACCACTTGAAGAGGAAGAGTTATATCAGCACCGTAAAGACTTAGATAGTGAACGAGTAACTACAAAGTTTTCGTAAAAACAAGACGGTGCAATAATCCGTTCGCGTAGTTTAACTGCTGTGTATTTTATTTTAGAAGATTTAGTGTTTTCAGCAGAGATCGTAGGCAAACGTATTCGTGCCAAATTGGATGGCACCCAAATTATATATAAAGGTGCATTTGGATAAGAATCTACAAACGACCATTGAGCACAAAGTAAGTGTTAAATAACACTTATTTCATTAAATCTTTTTTTGCGCTTGTGTTTTTTGCTGTTTAAAATTAGTGGTCCAATGTTTCGTTTACGCTTCATTGCTCAAACTGAATTGTAGCTTATTCATATATTGGTAACATTCATCAAATTTAATGAGTGTAGCAATTAACTTGCAGCAATTAATTCAATATGTCTAAATAATAATAATTCATTAAACAGAATAATATAACAATTTTGCATGATTTGCATAAGGAATTATTTGAAAATAATTTCTGTTGTACGAATACGAGAACGAGTACGCGTGATTATCGTACATTGTCTATAAAGTTTTGTTGTAACATTGAAAAAGTGTTGTAAATTTTTTGCATTGCTATTTACTGTTATTCACGATTTAAAAAATTTTTGTTGCATTTACCATATTGAGTGGTGCTCGTGTCGGTTATCTTCATTTCTTGAACTTCGAATTTATTACTACATTTTTGGTTTTTCATAATCAAACGTAACTGTAAATAAAGAAATTTAACATGAATCGGACTAGAAGAAAAATTGAACGCTCAAAGAATCCCTACTCAACCGCTAATATATTTTCGAGATGGAGTTACTGGTGGATGATAAAAATATTTCATAAGGGTTTGCAAGGACCACTTGAAGAGGAAGACTTATATCAGCACCGTAAAGACTTAGATAGTGAACGAGTAACTACAAAGTTTTCGTAAAAACAAGACTGTGCAATAATCCGTTCGCGTAGTTTAACTGCTGTGTATTTTATTTTAGAAGATTTAGTGTTTCCAGCAGAGATCGTAGGCAAACGTATTCGTGCCAAATTGGATGGCACCCAAATTATATATAAAGGTGCATTTGGATAAGAATCTACAAACGACCATTGAGCACAAAGTAAGTGTTAAATAACACTTATTTCATTAAATCTTTTTTTGCGCTTGTGTTTTTTGCTGTTTAAAATTAGTGGTCCAATGTTTCGTTTACGCTTCATTGCTCAAACTGAATTGTAGCTTATTCATATATTGGTAACATTCATCAAATTTAATGAGTGTAGCAATTAACTTGCAGCAATTAATTCAATATGTCTTAATAATAATAATTCATTAAACAGAATAATATAACAATTTTGCATGATTTGCATAAGGATAAGGAATTATTTGAAAATAATTTCTGTTGTACGAATACGAGAACGAGTACGCATAATTACCGTACATTGTCTATAAAGTTTTGTTGTAACATTGAAAAAATATTGTAAATTTTTTGCATTGTTATTTACTGTTATTCACGATTTAAGAAATTTTTGTTGCATTTACCATATTTGAGTGGTGCTCGTGTCGGTTATCTTCATTTCTTGAACTTCGAATTTATTACTACATTTTTGGTTTATCATAATCAAACGTAACTGTAAATAAAGAAATTTAACATCAATCGGACTAGAAGAAAAATTGAACGCCCAAAGAATCCCTACTCAACCGCTAATATATTTTCGAGATGGAGTTTCTGGTGGATGAGAAATATATTTCATAAGGGTTTGCAAGGACCACTTGAAGAGGAAGAGTTATATCAGCACCGTAAAGACTTAGATAGTGAACGAGTAACTACAAAGTTTTCGTAAAAACAAGACGGTGCAATAATCCGTTCGCGTAGTTTAACTGCTGTGTATTTTATTTTAGAAGATTTAGTGTTTTCAGCAGAGATCGTAGGCAAACGTATTCGTGCCAAATTGGATGGCACCCAAATTATATATAAAGGTGCATTTGGATAAGAATCTACAAACGACCATTGAGCACAAAGTAAGTGTTAAATAACACTTATTTCATTAAATCTTTTTTTGCACTTGTGTTTTTTGCTGTTTAAAATTAGTGGTCCAATGTTTCGTTTACGCTTCATTGCTGAAACTGAATTGTAGCTCATTTATATATTGGTAACATTCATCAAATTTAATGAGTCTAGCAATTAACTTGCAGCAATTAATTCAATATGACTAAATAATAATAATTCATTAAACAGAATAATATAACAATTTTGCATGATTTGCATAAGGAATTATTTGAAAATAATTTCTGTTGTACGAATACGAGAACGAGTACGCGTAATTATCGTACATTGTCTATAAAGTTTTGTTGTAACATTGAAAAAGTGTTGTAAGTTTTTTGCATTGCTATTTACTGCTATTCACGATTTAAAAAATTTTTGTTGCATTTACCATATTGAGTGGTGCTCGTGTCGGTTATCTTCATTTCTTGAACTTCGAATTTATTACTACATTTTTGGTTTATCATAATCAAACGTAACTTAATAAAGAAATTTTAACATGAATCGGACTAGAAGAAGAATTGAACGCCCAAAGAATCCCTACTCAACCGCTAATATATTTTCGAGATGGAGTTTATCAAATTTTATCTTTCTTATATTCCAAATTTATATTTTTATATATATTTGCTTATAATCTTCAAAAATTTATCACCTTTCTTTATACACAAGTAAACATATGTATGCTTATATACATATGTTCACATGTATGTATATATGTTTGTAAATAAAATCTTTGTCGTAAAGAGTTTTACGTTTAATCTACCGGCATATATTTTTCAATGCCCAAGGTCAAAATTATTAATCATATAAGGTGGTTGGTTAGTTGGTTGGTTGGGCGTGAAATTGTGTAGATTCTGTGTAAAGAGCGATGAGAGCGCATTAAATTCTATTGTCGGTAGTGCAAAAAAAATTTCATATTTCTCTTCTGCTCCGATACAAGCAGTCGTATATTTCAGTCTGCCTCTAACTTGCTACGATTGTGAAAAAGCAAAAAATATAAAAAATAAAAGCAAGTAAAGGAGAAACAAGTAAACATTTGCTACAAATTTTGCCTGGTTGATTCATTGTCGTCGTCGTCGTTGAAGTGTTTAACAAGACGTTTCGGTTAATTTTTAACTTTCCTAAGTTTATTAAAAACAGAATTTAAAAAAAATTTAATAAATAAGTAAATGCAAAAAATATTTAAAAGAAATAAACTCAAGTAAAATAGCTAAAGAAAGCTTGACGTCTTGTCTTTCGTTCGTACGTTCGATTATATATTGTCGGTTTTTCATATTGTTTTTTATATTTTTTTGTTTTTTTTTTTGTTGTCTTCTTCGTAACTCGTCAGCTATTACGTCTTCTTCGTCTCAACTTGAGTGAATTTTTGCTGATGCTGAAATTGTGTAGATTCTGTGTAAAGAGCGATGAGAGCGCATTAAATTCTATTGTCGGTAGTGCAAAAAAAAAATTTCATATTTCTCTTCTGCTCCGATACAAGCAGTCGTATATTTCAGTCTGCCTCTAACTTGCTACGATTGTAACGTGTGCTGGAATTTTTTTTTTTGTTCGAAAAGTCGAATCTTATTTAAAAAATTATAAAGTTAAAATATTGTTGTATTAAGAAAAAGCAAAAAATATAAAAAATAAAAGCAAGTAAAGGAGAAACAAGTAAACATCTGCTACAAATTTTGCCTGGTTGATTCATTGTCGTCGTCGTCGTCGTTATCGTCGTCGTTGTCGTCGTCGTCGTCGTCGTTGAAGTGTTTAACAAGACGTTTCGGTAAATTTTTAACTTTCCTAAGTTTATTAAAAACAGAATTTAAAAAAAATTGAATAAATAAGTAAATAAAAAAAATATTTAAAAGAAATAAACTCAAGTAAAATAGCTAAAGAAAGCTTGACGTCTTGTCTTTCGTTCGTACGTTCGATTATATATTGTCGGTTTTTCATATTGTTTTTTTATGAGGTTTTAACTGTTCCTCGCTTTTGTTGTCTTCTTCGTAAATCGTCAGCGCTATTACGTCTTCTTCGTCTCAACTTGAGTGAATTTTTGCTGAAGCTGCTGGCTGGAGCCAAATTACTTTCTGCAACTTTTAGATAAGGTACGTAATATAAAACAAAACTTAGTATTGATTATTAAATATTAAAAAAAATGTATTTTTTTTTAACTTTTTGTCGTCGCTTTTAAATTTATTTTTTTTGTAGCTAATATTTTTAAATGTTTTTTTTTTGTTTTTTTTTGTCTTCTATAAATTTACT
>NW_024034765.1:0-5086 GCF_002237135.1 Teleopsis dalmanni | reverse complement strand
TTGGAAAGTTTTTTGTTGTGGAATTGGTACATAAATTATAACAGCCTACAACAACAAAATAACAATATTAATGAAACTATGTTTAAAAAATGTGCATACCTTTTTAGTACCGAATTCAATTTCAAGGGCTCGAGTTATGTGCAAATCTCTCAAATAAGGTTTTAAGTCTACAACAACAAAATAACAATATTAATGAAACTATGTTTAAAAAATGTGCATCCAATTTGGCACAAATACATTTGCCTACGATCTCTGCTGGAAACACTAAATCTTCTAAAATAAAATACACAGCAGTTAAACTACGCGAACGGATTATTGCACCGTCTTGTTTTTACGAAAACTTTGTAGTTACTCGTTCACTATCTAAGTCTTTACGGTGCTGATATAAGTGTTCCTCTTCAAGTGGTCCTTGCAAACCCTTATGAAATATTTTTCTCATCCACCAGTAACTCCATCTCGAAAATATATTAGCGGTTGAGTAGGGATTCCTTGAGCGTTCAATTTTTCTTCTAGTCCGATTCATGTTAAATTTCTTTATTTACAGTTACGTTTGATTATGATAAACCAAAAATGTAGTAATAAATTCGGAGTTCAAGAAATGAAGATAACCGACACGAGCACCACTCAATATGGTAAATGCAACAAAAATTTTTTAAATCGTGAATAACAGTAAATAGCAATGCAAAAAATTTACAATATTTTTTCAATGTTATAACAAAACTTTATAGACAATGTACGGTAAAATTACGCGTACTCGTTCTCGTATTCGTACAACAGAAATTATTTTCAAATAATTCCTTATGCAAATCATGCAAAATTGTTATATTATTCTGTTTAATGAATTATTATTATTTAGACATATTGAATTAATTGCTGCAAGTTAATTGCTAGACTCATTAAATTTGATGAATGTTACCAATATATGAATAGCTACAATTCAGTTTGAGCAATGAAGCGTAAACGAAACATTGGACCACTAATTTTAAACAGCAAAAAACACAAGTGCAAAAAAAGATTTAATGAAATAAGTGTTATTTAACACTTACTTTGTGCTCAATGGTCGTTTGTAGATTCTTATCCAAATGCACCTTTATAATTTGGGTGCCATCCAATTTGGCACGAATACGTTTGCCTACGATCTGTGCTGGAAACACTAAATCTTCTAAAGTAAAATACACAGCAGTTAAACTACGCGAACGGATTATTGGACCGTCTTGTTTTTACGAAAACTTTGCAGTTACTCGTTCACTATCTAAGTCTTTACGGTGCTGATATAAGTCTTCCTCTTCAAGTGGTCCTTGCAAACCCTTATGAAATATTTTCCTCATCCACCAGAAACTCCATCTCGAAAATATATTACCGGTTGAGTAGGGATTCTTTGGGCGTTCAATTTTTCTTCTAGTCCGATTCATGTTAAATTTCTTTATTTACAGTTACGTTTGGTTATGATAAACCAAAAATGTAGTAATAAATTCGTAGTTCAAGAAATGAAGATAACCGACACGAGCACCACTCAATATGGTGAATGCAACAAAAATTTTTTAAATCGTGAATAACAGTAAATAGCAATGCAAAAAATTTACAATATTTTTTCAATGTTACAACAAAACTTTATAGACAATGTACGGTAATTATGCGTACTCGTTCTCGTATTCGTACAACAGAAATTATTTTCAAATAATTCCTTATGCAAATCATGCAAAATTGTTATATTATTCTGTTTAATGAATTATTATTATTTAGACATATTGAATTAATTGCTGCAAGTTAATTGCTACACTCATTAAATTTGATGAATGTTACCAATATATGAATAAGCTACAATTCAGTTTGAGCAATGAAGCGTAAACGAAACATTGGACCACTAATTTTAAACAGCAAAAAACACAAGTGCAAAAAAAGATTTAATGAAATAAGTGTTATTTAACACTTACTTTGTGCTCAATGGTCGTTTGTAGATTCTTATCCAAATGCACCTTTATAATTTGGGTGCAATCCAATTTGGCACAAATACGTTTGCCTACGATCTCTGCTGGAAACACTAAATCTTCTAAAATAAAATACACAGCAGTTAAACTACGCGAACGGATTATTGCACCGTCTTGTTTTTACGAAAACTTTGTAGTTACTCGTTCACTATCTAAGTCTTTACGGTGCTGATATAACTCTTCCTCTTCAAGTGGTCCTTGCAAACCCTTATGAAATATTTTTCTCATCCACCAGAAACTCCATCTCGAAAATATATTACCGGTTGAGTAGGGATTCTTTGGGCGTTCAATTTTTCTTCTAGTCCGATTCATGTTAAATTTCTTTATTTACAGTTACGTTTGGTTATGATAAACCAAAAATGTAGTAATAAATTCGAAGTTCAAGAAATGAAGATAACCGACACGAGCACCACTCAATATGGTGAATGCAACAAAAATTTTTTAAATCGTGAATAACAGTAAATAGCAATGCAAAAAATTTACAATATTTTTTCAATGTTACAACAAAACTTTATAGACAATGTACGGTAATTATGCGTACTCGTTCTCGTATTCGTACAACAGAAATTATTTTCAAATAATTCCTTATCCTTATGCAAATCATGCAAAATTGTTATATTATTCTGTTTAATGAATTATTATTATTAAGACATATTGAATTAATTGCTGCAAGTTAATTGCTACACTCATTAAATTTGATGAATGTTACCAATATATGAATAAGCTACAATTCAGTTTGAGCAATGAAGCGTAAACGAAACATTGGACCACTAATTTTAAACAGCAAAAAACACAAGTGCAAAAAAAGATTTAATGAAATAAGTGTTATTTAACACTTACTTTGTGCTCAATGGTCGTTTGTAGATTCTTATCCAAATGCACCTTTATAATTTGGGTGCCATCCAATTTGGCACGAATACGTTTGCCTACGATCTCTGCTGGAAACACTAAATCTTCTAAAATAAAATACACAGCAGTTAAACTACGCGAACGGATTATTGCACCGTCTTGTTTTTACGAAAACTTTGTAGTTACTCGTTCACTATCTAAGTCTTTACGGTGCTGATATAACTCTTCCTCTTCAAGTGGTCCTTGCAAACCCTTATGAAATATATTTCTCATCCACCAGAAACTCCATCTCGAAAATATATTAGCGGTTGAGTAGGGATTCTTTGGGCGTTCAATTTTTCTTCTAGTCCGATTGATGTTAAATTTCTTTATTTACAGTTACGTTTGATTATGATAAACCAAAAATGTAGTAATAAATTCGAAGTTCAAGAAATGAAGATAACCGACACGAGCACCACTCAATATGGTAAATGCAACAAAAATTTTTTAAATCGTGAATAACAGTAAATAGCAATGCAAAAAATTTACAATACTTTTTCAATGTTACAACAAAACTTTATAGACAATGTACGGTAATTACGCGTACTCGTTCTCGTATTCGTACAACAGAAATTATTTTCAAATAATTCCTTATCCTTATGCAAATGATGCAAAATTGTTATATTATTCTGTTTAATGAATTATTATTATTTAGACATATTGAATTAAGAGAATGTTTTTATTTAATTTGTATGTTTCGTATTTTTTTTCATAGTAATGAGAAATTTTTATTGTGATCAGAATAAAAAAAACACTAAACAAAAACTAATGTTATACAAAATAGATAATAAAAAAAATAATTACTAAAGCTTTTACGCACGTGTGCAAATGTAAACAAAAGAAACTTTTAATAGATGTTAATGATTGGGTTTAATAAAACTAAAAACTTTTTTTAAATGTAATATACTCTTTAAACATTCTGCACATATTTAAGTATTTTGAGAAATGTGACAACATTGCATTTATGATGAAATCCATCAAATTATGTTTGTGTATGTTTATGAGAGAACAAATAGTAGAATGAATAAAAATTAAACAAGAAAATATATTTTCTACAGTATAAGGTAAATGCATACGTAGAAACACACATATATATGATACATATGCATACAGAGAAAAATCACGGAAAAGTAAATAAAGTTTCGGAAAGTAAATTTATAGAAGACAAAAAAAAACAAAAAAAAAACATTTAAAAATATTAGCTACAAAAAAAATAAATTTAAAAGCGAGGACAAAAAGTTAAAAAAAAATACATTTTTTTTAATATTTAATAATCAATACTAAGTTTTGTTTTATATTACGTACCTTATCTAAAAGTTGCAGAAAGTAATTTGGCTTCAGCCAGCAGCTTCAGCAAAAATTCACTCAAGTTGAGACGAAGAAGACGTAATAGCTGACGATTTACGAAGAAGACAACAAAAGCGAGGAACAGTTAAAACCTCATAAAAAACAATATGAAAAACCGACAATATATAATCGAACGTACGTACGAAAGACAAGACGTCAAGCTTTCTTTAGCTATTTTACTTGAGTTTATTTCTTTTAAATATTTTTTTTATTTACTTATTTGTTAAATTTTTTTTAAATTCTGTTTTTAATAAACTTAGGAAAGTTAAAAATTTACCGAAACGTCTTGTTAAACACTTTAACGACGACGACGACGACGACGACAATGAATCAACCAGGCAAAATTTGTAGCAGATGTTTACTTGTTTCTCCTTTACTTGCTTTTATTTTTTATATTTTTTGCTTTTTCTTAATACAACAATATTTTAACTTTATAATTTTTTAAATAAGATTGCACAGATTTTATTTTTTAAGACGTGACTTATTAATTATTATTTTATATATATATTTTAATTATCTTACATATATAGTATCGAATGTACGGTAAATTCGAACTTAACAGACTTTTCGAACAAAAAAAAATTCCAGCACACGTCCACAATCGTAGCAAGTTAGAGGCAGACTGAAATATACGACTGCTTGTATCGGAGCAGAAGAGAAATATGAAATTTTTTTTTGCGCTACCGACAATAGAATTTAATGCGCTCTCATCGCTCTTTACACAGAATCTACACAATTTCACGCCCAACCAACCAACTAACCAACCACCTTATATGATTAATAATTTTGACCTTAGGCATTGAAAAATATATGCCGGTAGATTAAATGTAAAACTCTTTGTGACAAAGATTTTATTAATAAAC
>NW_024034764.1:0-5089 GCF_002237135.1 Teleopsis dalmanni | reverse complement strand
TTTGATATATAATTGCACGCATTCTAAATGCAATAATTATTTTAAATTAGCTTGTAGGACCTAATAATCCAGTTACATATTCTTAGTTAACTTTAAAATTAATTTTAGTGTTGACTACAAAAATTGCAAATATTCGAACGTTTTAGCGATGGCTTACCTATGGCACACAGAAAAATCTCTCTGGCACGCATGTTTTTTAATAATATAGGTGGGTTTGTACTACACGTGTGGTCAAAACTATGAGGACCTTTCACATTTTTGTTTTTTAAAACAATTTATATGTGAATACTCAAAATAAAATTATAATATTCTTCGCCTACTATCAAAAAGGTTCGCCACTGCTGGTATATATTGTTAGACTGAGTCTATAAAAGTAAAAAAAATTACTGCAAAAACTTTATTATGTTGGAAGTATTTAATAATTTTAAAATTAGTCAAAAAAATTTTATTATACTTCAAAAGCAAAATTCAAGCAGATTAAAAAAAAAAAAATTCTAACAATGATTGAAGTAAAACATTCAATCAGATTTTCGAATTTGTTTATAAAAAATTATGTATGTTGGAAGATAAATTTTATAAGAAAATTTTCAAGGTATTATCAAAATAGTCTATAATCTTAATTTGATTGAAATGGTGAAATGAATTGGTCACCAATATCATATGAATATGAGTTCTTTATTGCACTCTATCTTTTATTCTATGTAAAAAAGGCGCGTAGAACTAATTAAATGTTCAAGATGTGAGGTGTAATTTTTTTTATAGAAAAACAAATTTAACTTTTTATTATAAAATTGTATTATACAACTTTTTGTATTAGTTCTCATAAACTGAATGCAGTTTAAATACAAACGATATGAGATATTCATAATAAATTTAAGCAAAATCGACTTTAACCAGAGAATAATTTAAATATTTTTCTATATCAAATCTTCATTTTTCGAATTATTTTTCTTCAGTTGAATTTGAATTTATGATATGAGTAGTATTTTAATGAAAAAACTACACATTTATTACTAATTTATATAATTATATTTTTACAACCTTAACTATCATATTTAGCTTTATAAGCGTACAACTCAATTCCATCAATTACCAGCAATTTTCAAAATTACATTAAAAATTATACATTTAAAATATAATAAAAATTAAAAATTAATAGTGATTTACACATAACAACATTTTGTAAATTACTCAAAAAAAAATAAATATATATAAATAATTAACAATTAATTCTAAATAAAAACTTTTTTAATTTGAAAGTAAAATATATATAAAAAAAATGTTCAATAATGATTTATGAAAAATTATGGGAGATGTCCCCAAATATGTTGTAATTATTTCCATTTCCGGCAATAACTTATCTCATAACTAAACGTAACTAAGCAAAAAACTATACTAAAGCAGATAGTCGAAGGGTTTGAATTTGCATAAAGAAATTAAGGAGTAAGGCATGGTTATATTTAGATGGCAGAAGAAGCATTTAAAGCATTGCAATATCTTATCTACTCAGTGACCTGTGGTATTATATGTGCGCATCGAAGTTTAGTGTTTTTGAACATTTCAACCACAAGTTGTCACTTTAATTGGCGGCAATAAATCCTTAAACCATATATTAAATGAAAATGGAAATGTATTACAACACGAATTTGGCCACTTCTCCCCAGAGTTCTTTTGTATTAAAATAAATTTCGAGGATTTCTACAGCACACCTGCCGCCTGGTCATATCGCTTTTTGCCCATTCCCAAACATTGTTACAACGAAATATATTGATATTGGTATTGGTTAAATCGCTTTAAACTGTGTGTATAAGCAATTGTGATTAGTAAAAGAAATTAATTTATATAAAATATTTTAAAAATTATTAATATAATATAGTTTTTATATTAATTAAATAAAAACAACAGCAACAGCAATTGCATTGCGCATTGTGTTGTTTCTTGTTAAATCGTTAATATATATTTATATGTAAATTATATTATTTACAAATACTATACTAGAAACAAATTGCTTTTTGCAATATTTTTTAATAAACCAAACAATAATGCTATAACAAAATTAAGAAAAAATTAATATTAGAAAAATGTTTCATTAGTTAATAAAATTTTAAAATAATTAAAACATAATAAATAAAAACTAAATTTAATAAAAATTAATATTATATATATTTTTTAAATTCTTTTATAAAATAAAAAACAAAATTAAAAATATTTTATTTTATTATATTAGTTTTTCGGTATACATTGCTTAGTTGGGCCACAATGTCGTTGAGCAGATATATGTCTTATATACAAAAATATGTTGAGCTCATGTCTATAGAGACAGTTAGAGCAACATAGAAACAATCTTGAGAACCAAACAATTTAAAATATCTGTCAATCTTCGTAAAGTGATTTATATAATTCTGAAAAAATCTGTTTATATATCATTTTTATATGAAATATCAACCTGAACTTATCCGTCAAGTGAAATTTACATGTTTTGTACGTACAAACACAACACCAAAAGAGAAAATACTTCCTATTTTTCGGTATTCACGTACATTTGTAGGTGTTGAAAAAAAGTTAGGTGAGAGTATGACAAAGAAATTAAAAAAATAAGATACAAAAAGTTTAAAGAATTATTTAAACATGAAAATCACAACATTCAAGCGCACTAAACGCCTTTTTAAAAAACTGCTCAAAAATATTATAGTTTAAGAAGAACATTAAAAACATTAAAAATAAAAATGGTTCTCATATAAACGTTTTAAATTGTTTTTTTTCACTCGAACAATATAAATAAGATATTTTTGCTATTTACAGCGGCAATTTCTAGCAAAATTGTTGCTTCGGAAAAAAGCTGCTTTTTGGCTGCATTTTAAGTTTTTGCTCAGTTTTCAGACTTCCATTAGTTTTAAAAACGAAATAATTAGCACAACAAATAACAAAGCCGTAACAACAACTTATTATTATATATATAACTAAATTATTTTTTTATAAATATATATGTATAAGAAAGTTTGCACATGATTTTAAGGCATTTTTATACAGCGTTGTCTTAACCTATTGAGTTCAATCTTATTTTTATTTTTTTGGATTTTATTGATATTTGATTTTTACACTATAGCAGTGAGCATTGAAATTTAGAAAGGTGCTACAAAAATTTAGATATTAAGTGTTATTATAATTAATATATTTATGTGGTTTTGTTAATATTTCTTTTATTCTTTATCAACTAAACACTACTAACATTTTCTAAGAAAATAACAATTATCCTTACAGCATTACATTACTGTTGTCATAACATGAGTGTGCCCTGTTAATATTTTTCTGCTAACATTCTGCTATCATATCATCATATCATTCGATAAATTTGAGTTAAGTTTTATATATTAAAATTCTTTTATCACTAGGAGGCTACTGTTTAAATTAATCCGACTTCCAAAAATCATTAATCATGAATATTAAGTTTACAAAATGGTTAACTGAATTACAGAATACTCTACGCATATTAAAAAATATAACCATAAACTACATATTTCACTAACTGAGATATCTGTTAAGATAAGGTTTCAAAAGTAAATAACCTGCTTCACATATATACATTTCACATATATATATTTATTTTGTATTTTTTTTAATTTATTAATTTTTTTTAGTGTTTATATATTAAAATATTTTTAATATTTTATTCTTTATTTATTTATTTTTTTTATTGTGTTTATTATCAAATTATTTAAATGTTTTGAATAATTTATTAATTTTTCATTATTTTGTAATTAAACGTTTTTATTTCACCGGTTATAACACTGCGATTATTAAAAAAATTAAAAAACAAGAGTATAATTAAATAAAAAATAAGAAATATTTACTTATATTTTAAAGAACTGGCTTTACAAAATATAAATTTTTAAGTAATATAGAACGTATTTTAATTTTTTTTAAACGTGTTTTGTTATTTTTAATATTTTAATTATATATTTAATCATATTTTTCTATTTTTATATTCTATTTTTTTGATTACTTATTTTTCTATAAGCTTTTAATTCATCTCTAATATTTTTTCATAATTGTTTTGACCTTAAACATGTATTTATTTCTTTGCATTACTATTTTATATTTTTTATAAATATTAAATAATCATTACATCCTTAGCGGTTTTTAGCTCACAAATATATTTATATATTGCATATTATTATTTATCTTATTATATGGTTTTTTATGTTTGACATACGGATTTTTTTTAATTTATTATGAATTTTCAATTTCTTTATTCTTTTTGTATTTATTATTATAAATATTTAATTTAAATAAATTGGAATATCAATTTATTTATTTATATAAAATTATGTACTAAACCCTAAATAGTAACTATTTTCTAATAACTTTTCCAAATAAATTTTTATTTTTTATTTTTTATTATTAGAAATTCTTTTTATTTAAAAACTATAATTCTTTAACTGAATATATATTGTGTTATATGCATATATAAAACACATATACTCGTATAAGCATAATTGAATTTACAACAATTTAACATATATACAAAAGCATTTATAGAAAAGCAACATCAATATTAAACTAATCGACATTAAACAAATATGTGTTTTATTACATGTATTGCATTTATGTTATAAATTATAATTCTTTAATAACATAAATTTTTATTGGATTAACCTAATACGGAATAGCTCTTCCTAGACTTACTATTCATTTACTATAATATATATTACTAATTAAATACGAGTAAATAATTTAATAACTGTGTGTAAAAATTTGAAATATTAACGAAACCACATAGACGTACATAAAAATTTCTTACCGATTCATATTACAGTGTAAAAATTCATATTACAAACTAAACAATTTCAAAAACAAAACTAAAAGTATTAGTAACTAACCACCAAAAATAAAAGTAACTAATTGGAAATGAATTTAATTATAACAATTATAACTAAATATGAAAAAGAAGTTAAAATATAATGAAACCTATTAAGAAATATAAAAAGTAAAACTCAAATAATAATTAAAATTTTTATAACTCTTTACCATTTTATTACCATTCCTTGTTTTCATTATCGAACTTACCCTCGCTGCAAAACTCGTGTTT
>NW_024034763.1:0-5091 GCF_002237135.1 Teleopsis dalmanni | reverse complement strand
ATGCCACGTTGAAAATATAATACTGTGCTTTGAAATTATATAGCTCCGGCTAAAAATTATTATTGTGCTTCGAATCCATGCCACGTTGAAAATATAATACTGTTTTGAAATTATATAGCTCCCGCTGAAAATTTTTATAGTGCATCGCTTTCACGCCACTTTAAAAATATAGTACTTTGAAATTGTACAGCTTCGGTTAAAAATTATTAGAGTGCATCGAATCCACGCTACGTTGAAAATATTTTACTGCGCTTTGAAATTATATAGTTCCGGCTGAAAATTGTTAAATTGCATCCAATCGATGCCACGTTGAAAACATAATACTGTGCTTTGAAATTATATAGCTCCGGCTGAAAGTTATTATTATGCATCGAATCCATGCCACGTTGAAAATATTATACTGTGCTTTAAAATTATATAGTTTCGGCTGAAAATTATGATAATGCATCGAATCCACGCTACCTTGAAAATATTATACTGTGCTTTGAAATTATACAGCTCCGGCTGAAAATTATTATAATGCATCGAATCCACGCTACGTTGAAAATATTTTACTGCGCTTTGAAATTATATAGCTCCGGCTGAAAATTATTATAGTGCATCGAATCGATGCCACGTTGAAAACATAATACTGTGCTTTGAAATTATATAGCTCCGGTTAAAAATTATTATAGTGCATCGAATCCATGCCACGTTGAAAATATTATACTGTGTTTTGAAATTATATAGCTCCGACTGAAAATGATTATAGTGCATCGATTTCGCGCCACTTTGGAAATATAATACTGTGCTTTGAAACTATATAGCTCCGGCTGAAAATTATTATAGTGCATCGATTTCACGCTACATTGAAAATATAATATTGTGCTTTGAAATTATATAGCTCCGGTTAAAAATTATTATAGTGCATCGACTCGATGACACGTTGAAAATATAATACTGTGCTTTGAAATTATATAGCTCCGGCTGAAAATTATTAAAATGCATCGAATCCATGCCACGTTGGAAATATAGTGCTGGATTTGAAATTATATAGCTCCGGTTAAAAATTATTATAGTGCATCGAACCCATGCCACGTTGAAAATATTATACTGTGCTTTGAAATTATATAGCTCCGGCTGAAAATTATTATAATGCATCGAATCGATGCCACGTTGAAAATATAATACTGTGTTTTGAAATTATATAGCTCCCGCTGAAAATGATTATAGTGCATCGATTTCACGTCACTTTGAAAATATAATACTTTGCTTGGAAATTAAATAGCTCCGGTTAAAAATTATTATAGTGCATCGAATCCATGCCACGTTGAAAATATAATAATGTGTTTTGAAATTATATAGCTCCGGCTGAAAGTTATTAGAGTGCATCGCATACACGCTACCTTGAAAATATTATACTGTGTTTTGAAATTATATAGCTCCGGCTGAAAATTATTATAGTACATAGAATCCATGCTACGTTGAAAATATTTTACAGTGTTTTGAAATTATATAGCTCCGGCTGAAAATTATTAAAGTGCATCGAATCCATGCCACGTTGAAAATACAATACTGTGCTTTGAAATTATATAGCTCCATCTGAAAATTAGTAGAGTGCATCGAATCCATGCCACGTTGAAAATATTATATTGTACTTTGAAATTATATAGCTCCGGCTGAAAATTGTTAAATTGCATACAATCGATGCCACGTTGAAAACATAATACTGTGCTTTGAAATTATATAGCTCCGGTTATCGATGCCACGTTGAAAATATAATACTGTGTTTTCAAATTATATAGCTCCGGCTGAAAATGATTATAGTGCATCGAATCCATGCCACGTTGAAAATATTATACTGTGCTTTGAAATTATATAGCGCCTACTGAAAGTTATTATAATGCATCGAATCCATGCCACGTTGAAAATATAATACTGTGTTTTGAAATTATATAGCTCTGGCTGAAAATGATTATAGTGCATCGATTTCACGTCACTTTGAAAATATAATACTTTGCTTGGAAATTATATAGCTCCGGTTAAAAATTATTATAGTGCATCGAATCCATGCCACGTTGAAAATATTATACTGTGCTTTGAAATTATATAGTTTCGGCTGAAAATTAGTAGAGTGCATCGATTTCACGCCATTTTGAAAATATGATTCTGTGTTTTGAAATTATATTGCTCCGGCTGAAAATGCTTATAGTGCATCGATTTGACACCACTTTGAAAATATAATACTGTGCTTTAAATTATATAGCTCCGGCTGAAAATTGTTAAAGTGCATCGAATCCATGCCACGTTGAAAATATTATACTGTGTTTTGAAATTATATAGCTCCGGCTGAAAGTTATTAGAGTGCATCGCATACACGCTACCTTGAAAATATTATACTGTGTTTTGAAATTATATAGCTCCGGCTGAAAATTATTATAGTACATAGAATCCACGCTACGTTGAAAATATTTTACTGTGTTTTGAAATTATATAGCTCCGGCTGAAAATTATTAAAGTGCATCGAATCCATGCCACGTTGAAAATATAATACTGTGCTTTGAAATTATATAGCTCTATCTGAAAATTAGTAGAGTGCATCGAATCCATGCCACGTTGAAAATATTATATTGTGCTTTCAAATTATATAGCTCCGGCTGAAAATTGTTAGAGTGCGTCGAATCCATGCCACGGTGAAAATATAATACTGTGCTTTGAAATTATGTAGCTCCGGCTGAAAATTATTATAGTGCATCGAATCCATGCCATGTTGAAAATATTATACTGTGCTTTGAAATTATATAGCTCCGGCTGAAAATTATTATAATGCATCGAATCCACGCTACGTTGAAAATATTATACTGTGTTTTGAGACTATATAGCTCAGGCTGAAAATTATTATAATGCATCGAATCGATGACACGTTGAAAATATTTTACTGTGCTTTGAAATTATATAGCTCCGGTTAAAAATTATTATAGTGCATCGAATCCATGATACGTTGAAAATATTATACTGTGCTTTGAAATTATATAGCTCCGGCTAAAATTTATTATTGTGCTTCGAATCCATGCCACGTTGAAAATATAATACTGTTTTGAAATTATATAGCTCCGGCTGAAAGTTATTAGAGTGCATCGCATACACGCTACCTTGAAAATATTATACTGTGTTTTGAAATTATATAGCTCCGGCTGAAAATTATTATAGTACATAGAATCCACGCTACGTTGAAAATATTTTACTGTGTTTTGAAATTATATAGCTCCGGCTGAAAATTATTAAAGTGCATCGAATCCATGCCACGTTGAAAATACAATACTGTGCTTTGAAATTATATAGCTCCATCTGAAAATTAGTAGAGTGCATCGAATCCATGCCACGTTGAAAATATTATATTGTACTTTGAAATTATATAGCTCCGGCTGAAAATTGTTAAATTGCATCCAATCGATGCCACGTTGAAAACATAATACTGTGCTTTGAAATTATATAGCTCCGGTTAAAAATTGTTAAAGTGCATCGAATCGATGCCACGTTGAAAATATTATACTGTGTTTTGAAATTATATAGCTCCGGCTGAAAATGATTATAGTGCATCGAATCCATGCCACGTTGAAAATATAATACTGTGCTTTGAAATTATATAGCGCCTGCTGAAAATTATTATAATGCATCGAATCCATGCCACGTTGAAAATATAATACTGTGTTTTGAAATTATATAGCTCCGGCTGAAAATGATTATAGTGCATCGATTTCACGTCACTTTGAAAATATAATACTTTGCTTTGAAATTATATAGCTCCGGTTAAAAATTATTATAGTGCATCGAATCCATGCCACGTTGAAAATATTATACTGTGCTTTGAAATTATATAGTTTCGGCTGAAAATTAGTAGAGTGCATCGATTTCACGCCATTTTGAAAATATGATTCTGTGTTTTGAAATTATATTGCTCCGGCTGAAAATGCGTATAGTGCATGGATTTGACGCCACTTTGAAAATATAATACTGTGCTTTAAATTATATAGCTCCGGCTGAAAATTGTTAAAGTGCATCGAATCCATGCCACGTTGAAAATATTATACTGTGTTTTGAAATTATATAGCTCCGGCTGAAAGTTATTAGAGTGCATCGAATCCACGCTACCTTGAAAATATTATACTGTGTTTTGAAATTATATAGCTCCGGCTGAAAATTATTATAGTGCATAGAATCCACGCTACGTTGAAAATATTATACTGTGTTTTGAAATTATATAGCTCCGGCTGAAAATTATTTAGTGCATCGAATCCATGCCACGTTGAAAATATAATACTGTGTTTGAAATTATATAGCTCCATCTGAAAATTAGTAGAGTGCATCGAAACCATGCCACGTTGATAGTATTATATTGTGCTTTCAAATTATATAGCTCCGGCTGAAAATTGTTAGAGTGCGTCGAATCCATGCCACGTTGAAAATATAATACTGTGCTTTGAAATTATATAGCTCCGGCTGAAAGTTATTAGAGTGCATCGAATCCACGCTACCTTGAAAATATTATACTGTGTTTTGAAATTATATAGCTCCGGCTGAAAATTATTATAGTACATAAAATCCACGCTACGTTGAAAATATTTTACTGCGCTTTGAAATTATATAGCACCGGCTGAAAATTGTTAAATTGCATCGAATCCATGCCACGTTGAAAATATTATACTGTGCTTTGAAATTATATAGCTCCGGCTGAAAATTATTATAATGCATCGAATCCACGCTACCTTGAAAATATTATACTGTGCTTGGAAATTATATAGCTCCGGCTGAAAATTATTATAATGCATCGAATCCACGCTACGTTGAAAATATTTTACTGTGCTTTGAAATTATGTAGCTCCGGCTGAAAATTGTTAAAGTGCATCGAATCGATGCCACGTTGAAAACATAATACTGTGCTTTGAAATTATATAGCTCCGGTTAAAAATTATTATAGCGCATCAAATCCATGCCACGTTGAAAATATTATACTGTGTTTTGAAATTATATAGCTCCGACTGAAAATGATTATGGTGCATCGATTTCGCGCCTCTTTGGAAATATAATACTGTGCTTTGAAACTATATAGCT
>NW_024034762.1:0-5091 GCF_002237135.1 Teleopsis dalmanni | reverse complement strand
CATTCCGTCACTAATTATTAACAGAATATAATGAAATGGCGCACTGTTGCGCACAATAAAGTTCACATGTATAAGGGTTATAAACAGTTCCGGTATAAAACATTAAAAAATGAATAATACATAATTGAGTTATTAACAAACATGCATGACAAAAATAATTCTGAATTTTGTTGTGTGGCCTGCGTAACACATTTCAAAATTGTAAAGAACCTTTTTTTCTCAAGCCATGGTTTTTCTCGCCGGATCCCAGAGTCGTTACAAGATAGTTTTCTCTGTAACCCTGAATCTTCTCGTAATTAAAAAACGGGCTATTTTCGTTAGTTTCGTGATTTTTATTATTTTTCTCAAAATAAATTTATTACAATATTTATAGTTATACTTATGTACTAATGATATTTTATTGTAATTATAAATACGGACAATTAATATAACTCCTGTAAATAAGAGAACACAAGAGAATGACTAAAGGTAGGCTAGGAGACAACACTACCGACAGGGCTGTGTTGCTAGGTCCAGTGTTACCGACTGGGCTACACTGTGGGATTAGGAAACAACACTACCGACAGGGCTGTGTTGCTAGGTTCAGTGTTACCGACTGGGCTACACTGTAGGATTAGGAAACAACACTACCGATAGGGCTGTGTTGCTAAGAATCAGTTCTATGACTTAATAATTACCTCTGTGATTATCTTGTGAAGTGTTCTGCTTCACGACCTGTGATTGAACCTCTGGTGATGTGCACTGTTCGAAGTGCTGTGGCCAAGTCCCTGTGTTTTACTTTGCTTCTCCTTTTATACGGATTTTATAGAACGGGATAACGGACTTCTGAGTGCATACTGTGTAGCTTTCTTCTAAGTTGTTATTGCTACTGATTTCGCTATGTTCTGTTGTTGTTGTTCGCTGCATATTTATTATTAAAATTTGGCAAAAATAATTACCCTCAAAGAAATCGGAAGTATTATTACTTAATTTGTATTTTCAAGAGATTTATTGTTTCTCTTAATTTTGATAACTAAATTCTATGATAATTTATAATTACTTATTATTATCTTACTTTCTAAAATAATTCCTTTTACTTTATTAATACTTTATATATTTTTTCATAGCTTAGACTAATATTTTTTCCGTGGGTTTGGTTTTACTAATAATAGCTAAATACTATTGTTTTGTTTGTTTACAATAATAATAATAACTTCATGCTATATATATATTTTGTTTCGACTAAAATAGTTTAATTCTGTTCTTGGGTTTTTTTTATTTGTTTACTATAATCACTTCATGCTATTTTCAACTATCATAATTTATTTGTGACGTGTTGGAAAAAATCGTCACTCTGTCATTCTGTCCCTATTTATTGACAGAATATAATGAAATGGCGCACTGTTGCGCACAATGTATTTTCATGTATAAGGGTTTTAAAAAGTTCCGGTATAAAACATTAAAAAATGAATAACACATAATTAAGTTAATAACGAACATGCATGACAAAAATAATTCTCAACTTTGTTGTGTGGACTGCGTAACACATTTCAAAATATGTCATTCCGTCACTATTTATTAACAGAATATAATGAAATGGCGCACTGTTGCGCACAATAAGTTTCACATGTATAAGGGTTTTACAAAGTTCCGGTATAAAACATTAAAAAATGAATAATACATAATTGAGTTATTAAAAAATATGCATGACAAAAATAATTCCCAACTTTGTTGTGTGGACTCCGTAACACATTTCAAAATATGTTTTTCCGTCACTATTTATTAACAGAATATAATGAAATGGCGCATTGTTGCGCACAATAAATTTTCATGCATAAGGGTTTTAAAAAGTTCCGGTATAAAACATTAAAAAACGAATAATACATAATTGAGTTATTCACAAACATTCATGACAAAAATAATTCTCAACTTAGTTGTGTGGACTGCGTAACATAATTCAAAATATATCATTCCGTCACTATTTATTGACTGAATATAATGAAATGGCGCACTCTTGCGCACAATAAGTTTCAAATGTGTAAGGGTTTTAAAAATTTCCGGTATAATACATTAAAAAATGAATAATACATAATTGAGTTATTAACAAACATGCATGACAAAAATAATTCCCAACTTTGCTGTGTGGACCGCGTAACACATTTCAAAATATGTCATTCCGTCACTATTTATTAACAGAATATAATAAAATGGCGCACTGTTGCGCACAATAAATTTTCATGTATAAGGCTTTTAAAAAGTTCCGGTATAAAACATTAAAAAACGAATAATACATAATTGAGTTAATAACAAACATGCATTACAAAAATTATTCTCAATTTAGTTGTGTGGACTGCGTAACACAATTCAAAATATGTCATTGCGTCACTATTTATTGACAGAATATAACGAAATGGCGCACTGTTGCGCACAATAAATTTCACATTTATAAGGGTTTTAAAAAGTTTTGGTATAAAAAATTAAAAAATGAATAATACATAATTGAGTTATTAACAAACATGCATGACAAAAATAATTCTCAATTTAGTTGTGTGGACTGCGTAACACTTTTCAAAATATGTCATTCCGTCACTATTTATTAACAGAATATAATGAAATGGCGCACTGTTGCGCACAATAAATTTCACATGTATAAGGCTTTTAAAAAGTTCCGGTATAAAACATTAAAAAACGAATAGTACATAATTGAGTTAATAACAAACATGCATGACAAAAATAATTCTGAATTTAGTTGTGTGGACTGCGTAACACAATTCAAAATATGTCATTCCGTCACTATTTATTAACGGAATATAATGAAATGGCGCACTGTTGCGCACAATAAATTTTCATGTATAAGGCTTTTAAAAAGTTCCGGTATAAAACATTAAAAAACGAATAATACATAATTGAGTTATTCACAAACATTCATGACAAAAATAATTCTCAACTTAGTTGTGTGGACTGCGTAACATAATTCAAAATATATCATTCCGTCACTATTTATTGACTGAATATAATGAAATGGCGCACTCTTGCGCACAATAAGTTTCAAATGTGTAAGGGTTTTAAAAATTTCCGGTATAATACATTAAAAAATGAATAATACATAATTGAGTTATTAACAAACATGCATGACAAAAATAATTCCCAACTTTGCTGTGTGGACCGCGTAACACATTTCAAAATATGTCATTCCGTCACTATTTATTAACAGAATATAATAAAATGGCGCACTGTTGCGCACAATAAATTTTCATGTATAAGGCTTTTAAAAAGTTCCGGTATAAAACATTAAAAAACGAATAATACATAATTGAGTTAATAACAAACATGCATTACAAAAATTATTCTCAATTTAGTTGTGTGGACTGCGTAACACAATTCAAAATATGTCATTGCGTCACTATTTATTGACAGAATATAACGAAATGGCGCACTGTTGCGCACAATAAATTTCACATTTATAAGGGTTTTAAAAAGTTTTGGTATAAAAAATTAAAAAATGAATAATACATAATTGAGTTATTAACAAACATGCATGACAAAAATAATTCTCAATTTAGTTGTGTGGACTGCGTAACACTTTTCAAAATATGTCATTCCGTCACTATTTATTAACAGAATGTAATGAAATGGCGCACTGTTGCGCACAATAAATTTCACATGTATAAGGCTTTTAAAAAGTTCCGGTATAAAACATTAAAAAACGAATAGTACATAATTGAGTTAATAACAAACATGCATGACAAAAATAATTCTGAATTTAGTTGTGTGGACTGCGTAACACAATTCAAAATATGTCATTCCGTCACTATTTATTAACGGAATATAATGAAATGGCGCACTGTTGCGCACAATAAATTTTCATGTATAAGGCTTTTAAAAAGTTCCGGTATAAAACATTAAAAAACGAATAATACATAATTGAGTTATTAACAAACATGCATTACAAAAATTATTCTCAATTTAGTTGTGTGGACTGCGTAACACAATTCAAAATATGTCATTCCGTCACTATTTATTGACAGAATATAACGAAATGGCGCACTGTAGCGCACAATAAATTTCACATGTATAAGGGTTTTAAAAAGTTCCGGTATAAAACATTAAAAAATGAATAATACACAATTGAGTTATTAACAAACATGCATTACAAAAATTATTCTCAATTTAGTTGTGTGGACTGCGTAACACATTTCAAAATATGTCATTCCGTCACTATTTATTGACAGAATATAACGAAATGGCGCTCTGTTGCGCACAATAAATTTCACATGTATAAGGGTCTTAAAAAGTTCCGGTATAAAACATTAAAAAATGAATAATACACAATTGAGTTATTAACAAACATTCATTGCAAAAATTATTCTCAGTTTAGTTGTGTGGACTGCGTAACACATTTCAAAATATGTCATTCCGTCACTATTTATTAACAGAATATAATGAAATGGCGCACTGTTGCGCACAATAAATTTTCATGTGTAAGGGTTTTAAAAAGTTCCGGTATAAAACATTAAAAAACGAATAATACATAATCGAGTTAATAACAAACATGCATGACAAAAATAATTCTGAATTTAGTTGTGTGGACTGCGTAACACAATTCAAAATATGTCATTCCGTCAGTATTTATTGACAGAATATAATGAAATCGCGCACTCTTGCACACAATAAGTTTCACATGTATAAGGGTTTTTAAAAGTTCCGGTATAAAACATTAAAAAATGAATAAGACATAATTGAGTTATTAACAAACATGCATGACAAAAATAATTCCCAAATTTGTTGTGTGGCCTGCGTAACACATTTCAAAATATGTCATTCTGTCACTATTTATTAACAGAATATAATGAAATGGCGCACTGTTGCGCACTATAAATTTTCATGTATAAGGGTTTTAAAAAATTCCGGTGTAAAACATAAATAAACGAGTAATACATAATTGAGTTAATAACAAACATGCATGACAAAAATAATTCTGAATTTAGTTGTGTGGACTGCGTAACACAATTCAAAATATGTCATTCCGTCACTTTTTATTGACAGAATATAATGAAATGGCGCACTCTTGCGCACAATAAGTTTCACATAAATAAGGGTTTTAAAAAGTTC
>NW_024034761.1:0-5091 GCF_002237135.1 Teleopsis dalmanni | reverse complement strand
AGGCGACGGGTGTTTGCGAACCGATAAAGGTAAAATCACCGCTATGGAAGAATTCCCTGAACCAAAGACCCCAAGGCAATTGCGTCGATTTCTAGGTATGACAGGGTGGTATCGGAGGTTCATAAAAGATTATGCCACAATAGCTGCACCCCTACATGAGTGTCTTACAAAGCCGAATATAAAAAAATTCATACTGTCAGATGAAGCCAGACAGGCGTTTCAGGCGCTCAAAACTAAGTTGTCAACAGCACCAGTGCTCACTAATCCGGACTTCACAAAAAGATTTTACGTACAATGTGATGCGTCAAAGGAAGGAGTGGGTGGAGTGCTATTTCAGAAAGATGATTTTGGTGATGAACGACCCATTGCATACATGTCTGCGAAGCTCAACCGAGCTCAGCGAAATTACAGTGTAACGGAATTAGAATGCTACGCGGCCGTATTAAGTATAAAGAAATTTCGGGCCTATATAGAGGGCTTACCGTTTACTGTAATAACTGATCATGCAAGCTTAAAATGGCTAATGCAACTCAAAGATCTAACAGGAAGACTAGCTAGATGGAGCCTCAAACTTCAGGCCTTTGACTTCAGTATTGAGCATCGTAAGGGGGCACAGAATATTGTACCTGATACGTTATCACGAGCGCATTTGGAAGAAGTAATAGTGGAGAGGGTAGAGTTGGGGGTAGATTTAAGTTCGCAATTTTTCAAGTCAGATGAGTATTTACAACTCATAAAAAAAATAGTTGCGGACCAAGAAAAACTGCCAGACCTAACGGTCTCTGAAGGGTTCGTGTACAAGCGTCTAGATTTTAATACGGATGGCTTAATTCAGGAAGATAGGGCATGGAAACTGTGGGTTCCGACCGAGTTACGAAAAGAACTGTTGGAATCTGCACATTCTTCTCCTTCAGCAGGGCATGGAGGAGTGCACAAAACTATTGCAAGATTAAGATCTAATTACTATTGGCCTGGAATGGTAGTTGAGGTACAATCTTTCATTAAGAACTGTGATATATGCAACACCAGTAAAGCTTCAAATAAAATGTGTAGACCGTTGATGGGTGCACAGCACATCACTGAGAGAGCGTTCCAAAGACTATATATCGACTTCATGGGACCATATCCACGATCCTCGGACGGGAACACGATGTTATTTGTATGTTTGGATCACTTTACGAAATTTATTTTCTTAAAGCCAATGAAAGCAGCCACAGCCGCTAAGGTGACTCAATACCTTGAAAACGACATCTTTCATGTGTTTGGGGTACCTGAGTACATTCATAGTGATAATGGTAAACAATTCATAGCAGAAAAATTTAAGGACTTGCTCGTGAAGTATGGAACCACACATGTCAAAACGGGCTTTTACGCTCCACAGGCAAATGCAGCTGAAAGGGTAAACCGCAGTGTGCTCCAAATTTTACGATCTTTCATAACTCAGGATCAGAAGACCTGGGATCGCCATGTCAGTGAGGCAGCATGGGCGCTCCGGAGTGTAATACATAGCGCGATTGGGATAGAACCTTACTATGCCTTATTTGGAACTCAGATGATGCTGCATGGTAATTCCTACAAGGTGATGCGAAATATTGCTACCGTAAAAACAGGTGATTTTTCTGTAATGATGACGTCTGATTGGCAACAGTTACTAAGAGAAAAGATAGTGCATGAACTCAAATTGGCTCATCAAAGGGCCGAAAAGGTGTATAACACAAGGAGTAAGCCAATTTCTTTTAAAGAGGGACAAATGGTATATAGAAGGAATTTTAGACAAAGCAATGCAGCCGAAAGTTATAATGCAAAACTAGCTAAAAAAAATATTAAATGTATTATTCAAAAAAATGTAGGCAATTCCCTATATACCTTAAAAGGGTTGGATGGTAAGGATATGGGCACGTACCACGCTAAAGATATTTATCTAGTGTAGCTCTTAGGAATCATAGATGTAATAATTTTGTTTATAAGCCAGAAACACTTGATAGTAACATTTTTATTGATTTTTTTTTACCAATTATTACTAAATATAATTGACTAGAAATAATTAGGTAAAGTTACGAAAAGAAATAGCTAGTAAGTTTGGACCAACGATTAGGTATTTAGTAAATATATCTATTTAGGCTCAGATGTTTGACAAAGATATGCTAGAGCATTTTTATTATTATCTATGTCAATAGTTAGTTTAGTCTTAGTCTCTTTTAATTCGTCCTTTTGTGATATAATATCAATTTCGGTAGTTTTGTCCGGTTAACTCAGTCAGTAGAGCATGAGACTCTAACATAGGGCGTGGGTCGAAGCCACACGTTGGGAACATAAACAAGGGTGAAATAAAGTATTGAGATCGACGGCCTACACAGAAAATTTTTCTACGAAGACGCTCCATATCGCAGGCGACATCGGCAGCTTCGATCCTGTTGTGTATGCCTGTGTGAGTAGGAGGTGATAGGCTAACATGAGTAAGAAAATTAAAAACATGATATTACCTCGCATGTCCCACGTTGTCCAGGCAGTCTCAGTGCAGCACCTGCTTGTCTCACGGTGATTCCTTTGGTAAAGTGAGCATGCACTTCCTTGTCCAAATTCGCGGCAGTAATATTTTATTGACACACCGTCTACTCATTTTTTTATTTATTTTTATTTTTATTTTTTTTATAAATTAAAATTAGCCTGTGCATTGCACGCACAGCGAAATGTCAAAATTTGCAAGAAAGAAAAAAAGAAAAAAAAAAGCTTTTGTACATTTTTTTTTTGTTTTCTTTTGTTTTGATCAAGAGTCGCGGCGAAAAGTTTGGCCAAATTGGAAGTTGAAATGATCAATGCTGCCAGAGCAATGTGTAATGCAAGTATTGAAATAAGATAAAAAGAAAAAAAAAGTGTTCGGAAGGTGGAAAGAAAAATAACATTAACTGGAGGTTCAAGGAACGACCCCGAAAAGTGTACGGGATGAGTGTCCAACGGATTAAATTACGGGAGGAGAATGATATAAGATAGAGATATTGGTTGTAGTTTTTTTTTGGAAAAAGGAAGTCTTTGGAAGAAGACGGTTGATGTCCGCGAGCGACGTGAAAAATTTGAGACGATATATTGAAAAATTAATTAAAGTGAACATTTAAAATTAACTATTATTAATACAAAAAAATAATTAAAGTGAATAAAAAAAAAAAAAAAAAAAATATTTTTACAAATCGGAGGTTTAAATGATCAAAACTTTGAATAAATTGATGATCGAAAAAAAATTCAAATAAATATAACATATCGGTGAAACTTGGATTTAACAACCTAACAAGCCGTATTATATGTGTAATAAATCAAGTCCAATAAGGATTGATAAGCATATGGAATTAGCCATATATAAATATAACATATCGGTGAAACTTTGATTTAACAACCTAATAAGCCGTATTATAAGTGTAATAAATCAAGTCCAATAAGGATTGATAAGCATATGGAATTAGCCATATATAAATATAACCTGTCGGTGAAACTTGGATTTAACAACCTAACAAGCCGTATTATATGTGTAATAAGTCCAGTTCAATAAGGAGTGATAAACATATGGAATTAGCCCTAGGACTCACTGCAAGTACATCTAACAGCAACTGGTACGGTAAGCTACCCTTACAGTTGTAGAATAGCAACGGAGAATACTAAGACCGCGCGGAAGTGCTACAGGATATGATTTTTTTTTACGTTAATGCTTATGATTAAATTAATTAAATTCATTAAATTCATTTAAACAATAAATTATATTATGCTTACTCAGTTGTTCAATTACCTATGACTAATTGCCGTCTATAATGTCTTACAATTTTTTTAAATATTCAATCTCATATTTTTTTTGTTTCTAAATTAAAAAAAAAAAAAAAAATTTTTTTTCTCCAACTTATTTTAATAATTTGAATTTTTTTATATATATACATTAAGTTTTTTTTATTAATTTTCTTGAATTAATTAGTTCTATTTATGAAATTATTAGTAGAAATAATATTCATTGTTAATTTATTTTGGATATGATATTAGTCACGCAAGATTAGAATATATACATTTTTTTACTTTAAATGATGTACATATATTATAAGTGATCAAGCACATCAGGTGTCTTTGTTTTGTTGTTTTTTTCTTTGATTATCCACAATTTGTTTTTTTAATTTTTTTGTAGCTATTTAGGTCAGCAACGCGGAGTGACGTCACTGCTACGATGTTGGTAAGAGTAATCAAAGTAATTAAAATATTGGTAGTCTAAATGTAAAAGAAAAAAAAAAGGAAAAAAAAACAAAACAACAAGTTGATGTATAGAAAGCTATTTTTTTTTTATTCTCGTTATATTTATCTATTTTCTTATTATAAATATATTATGGATATACATATAGTTGTGCATTAAATAGTAAGAGTAGATTGTAAGTTTTTTATTATGAATACATTATGTATATATATATATTCTTTTGTATTTTTTTTATTTGAAGAGAATTTTGCTTAGTTTAGTTTAGTCGAATTTTTTTTGTATTATTATATAATAAAATAATAAACCATAAAAAGAAAAAAAGAAACAAAATTAAAAAATAATTCCATTCATAAGATTTTCTTTTTTTTTTGTGTAACAAACTAAATGTGTAAATGAAGTAAATTCAAACAAAATGATGGCTTAAGTTCAATAGATATAGGTGACAGGTGAAAGTGAAGAAGGGGGCAATGTTAGGTTGCAGTAAAATAAAAATGAGTTAGACAGGACAGGGACGAACATGAAAATAGGGAGCTGGAGAGAATTTAACAGGGCCTGTTACTTCAGCTTAACGGTAACTACGGTAATGTAGTGAGGGTGGGTAGGTCCAAACCGACCGACAAGGACAAGGACAATACGAAGAAAAAAAAACTGATAGACACAAGGTATTAATATTATATAAAATTACTATCATTGATGGTAATTTTTTTTGAACCAAATTCTCTGGCACGATTTTTCTTTATTTTTTTGTTACGGTTCGGATGTGCTATAGCGGAGTAAAGAATCCAACCCTTTTCTGACGAGCTAGCTGGCCTCGCCACCGTGCCAGACTCTAACTCTGCACACATGAATATAAAGATGTTGAACGTAAC
>NW_024034760.1:0-5092 GCF_002237135.1 Teleopsis dalmanni | reverse complement strand
CCTACGATCTCTGCTGGAAACACTAAATCTTCTAAAATAAAATACACAGCAGTTAAACTACGCGAACGGATTATTGCAACGTCTTGTTTTTACGAAAACTTTGTAGTTACTCGTTCACTATCTAAGTCTTTACGATGCTGATATAACTCTTCCTCTTCAAGTGGTCCTTGCAAACCCATATGAAATATTTTTCTCATCCACCAGAAACTCCATCACGAAAATATATTAGCGGTTGAGTAGGGATTCTTTGGGCGTTCAATTTTTCTTCTAGTCCGATTCATGTTAAATTTCTTTATTTACAGTTACGTTTGGTTATGATAAACCAAAAATGTAGTAATAAATTAGAAGTTCAAGAAATGAAGATACCGACACGAGCACCACTCAATATGGTAAATGCAACAAAAATTTTTTAAATCGTGAATAACAGTAAATAGCAATGCAAAAAATTTACAATACTTTTTCAATGTTACAACAAAACTTTATAGACAATGTACGGTAATTACGCGTACTCGTTCTCGTATTCGTACAACAGAAATTATTTTCAAATAATTCCTTATCCTTATGCAAATGATGCAAAATTGTTATATTATTCTGTTTAATGAATTATTATTATTTAGACATATTGAATTAAGAGAATGTTTTTATTTAATTTGTATGTTTCGTATTTTTTTTCATAGTAATGAGAAATTTTTATTGTGATCAGAATAAAAAAAACACTAAACAAAAACTAATGTTATACAAAATAGATAATAAAAAAAATAATTACTAAAGCTTTTACGCACGTGTGCAAATGTAAACAAAAGAAACTTTTAATAGATGTTAATGATTGGGTTTAATAAAACTAAAAACTTTTTTTAAATGTAATATACTCTTTAAACATTCTACACATATTTAAGTATTTTGAGAAATGTGACAACATTGCATTTATGATGAAATCCATCAAATTATGTTTGTGTATGTTTATGAGAGAACAAATAGTAGAATGAATAAAAATTAAGCAAGAAAATATATTTTCTACAGTATAAGATATATGCATACGTAGAAACACACATATATATGATACATATGCATACAGAGAAAAATCACGGAAAAGTAAATCAAGTTTCGGAAAGTAAATTTATAGAAGACAAAAAAAAAAAAAAATCTTAATTTATGTTTAAATGCCCAGCAAGGTTTGAATGTATTTGTTACACAAGCAAAATACACTTACAACACTTAGAACATCGCAAATTGAGAGGGAAACACATACCAAAAAACCATATGCTCAAAATCGCATATAAAGTTTCGTACAAAAACATCAAGAAACCGAAACTGGAGAAGAAAGTATGTATGAAAGTTTGTAGATTCTTATCCAAATGTACCTTTATAATTTGGGTGCCATCCAATTTGGCACGAATACGTTTGCCTACGATCTCTGCTGGAAACACTAAATCTTCTAAAATAAAATACACAGCAGTTAAACTACGCGAACGGATTATTGCACAGTCTTGTTTTTACGAAAACTTTGTAGTTACTCGTTCACTATCTAAGTCTTTACGGTGCTGATATAAGTCTTCCTCTTCAAGTGGTCCTTGCAAACCCTTATGAAATATTTTTTTCATCCACCAGAAACTCCATCTCGAAAATATATTAGCGGTTGAGTAGGGATTCTTGAGCGTCAATTTTCTTCTAGTCCGATTCATGTTAAATTTCTTTAATTACAGTTACGTTTGATTATGATAAACAAAAATGTAGTAATAAATTCGAAGTTTTCCAGAAATGATAGATTTAACCGGACACGAGCACCACTCAAATTATGTAAATGCAACAAAAATTTTTTAAAATAGTGAATAACAGTAAATAGCAATGCAAAAAATTTACAATATTTTTTCAATGTTACAACAAAACTTTATAGACAATGTACGGTAATTATGCGTACTCGTTCTCGTATTCGTACAACAGAAATTATTTTCAAATAATTCCTTATCCTTATGCAAATCATGCAAAATTGTTATATTATTCTGTTTAATGAATTATTATTATTAAGACATATTGAATTAATTGCTGCAAGTTAATTGCTACACTCATTAAATTTGATGAATGTTACCAATATATGAATAAGCTACAATTCAGTTTGAGCAATGAAGCGTAAACGAAACATTGGACCACTAATTTTAAACAGCAAAAAACACAAGTGCAAAAAAAGATTTAATGAAATAAGTGTTATTTAACACTTACTTTGTGCTCAATGGTCGTTTGTAGATTCTTATCCAAATGCACCTTTATAATTTGGGTGCCATCAAATTTGGCACGAATACGTTTGCCTACGATCTCTGCTGGAAACACTAAATCTTCTAAAATAAAATACACAGCAGTTAAACTACGCGAACGGATTATTGCACCGTCTTGTTTTTACGAAAACTTTGTAGTTACTCGTTCACTATCTAAGTCTTTACGGTGCTGATATAACTCTTCCTCTTCAAGTGGTCCTTGCAAACCCTTATGAAATATATTTCTCATCCACCAGAAACTCCATCTCGAAAATATATTAGCGGTTGAGTAGGGATTCTTTGGGCGTTCAATTTTTCTTCTAGTCCGATTGATGTTAAATTTCTTTATTTACAGTTACGTTTGGTTATGATAAACCAAAAATGTAGTAATAAATTCGAAGTTCAAGAAATGAAGATAACCGACACGAGCACTACTCAATATGGTAAATGCAACAAAAATTTTTTAAATCGTGAATAACAGTAAATAGCAATGCAAAAAATTTACAATATTTTTTCAATGTTACAACAAAACTTTATAGACAATGTACGGTAATTACGCGTACTCGTTCTCGTATTCGTACAACAGAAATTATTTTCAAATAATTCCTTATCCTTATGCAAATGATGCAAAATTGTTATATTATTCTGTTTAATGAATTATTATTATTTAGACATATTGAATTAAGAGAATGTTTTTATTTAATTTGTATGTTTCGTATTTTTTTTCATAGTAATGAGAAATTTTTATTGTGATCAGAATAAAAAAAACACTAAACAAAAACTAATGTTATAGAAAATAGATAATAAAAAAAATAATTACTAAAGCTTTTACGCACGTGTGCAAATGTAAACAAAAGAAACTTTTAATAGATGTTAATGATTGGGTTTAATAAAACTAAAAACTTTTTTTAAATGTAATATACTCTTTAAACATTCTGCACATATTTAAGTATTTTGAGAAATGTGACAACATTGCATTTATGATGAAATCCATCAAATTATGTTTGTGTATGTTTATGAGAGAACAAATAGTAGAATGAATAAAAATTAAGCAAGAAAATATATTTTCTACAGTATAAGGTAAATGCATACGTAGAAACACACATATATATGATACATATGCATACAGAGAAAAATCACGGAAAAGTAAATAAAGTTTCGGAAAGTAAATTTATAGAAGACAAAAAAAAAAAAAAAAAAACATTTAAAAATATTAGCTACAAAAAAAATAAATTTAAAAGCGACGACAAAAAGTTAAAAAAAAATACATTTTTTTTAATATTTAATAATCAATACTAAGTTTTGTTTTATATTACGTACCTTATCTAAAAGTTGCAGAAAGTAATTTGGCTTCAGCCAGCAGCTTCAGCAAAAATTCACTCAAGTTGAGACGAAGAAGACGTAATAGCTGACGATTTACGAAGAAGACAACAAAAGCGAGGAACAGTTAAAACCTCATAAAAAAACAATATGAAAAACCGACAATATATAATCGAACGTACGAACGAAAGACAAGACGTCAAGCTTTCTTTAGCTATTTTACTTGAGTTTATTTCTTTTAAATATTTTTTGCATTTACTTATTTATTAAATTTTTTTTAAATTCTGTTTTTAATAAACTTAGGAAAGTATAAAAAATTTACCGAAACGTCTTGTTAAACACTTTAACGACGACGACGACGACGACGACATGGAATCAACCAGGCAAAATTTGTAGCAGATGTTTACTTGTTTCTCCTTTACTTGCTTTTATTTTTTATATTTTTTGCTTTTTCTTAATACAACAATATTTTAACTTTATAATTTTTTAAATAAGATTCCACAGATTTCATTTTTTAAGACGTGACTTATTAATTATTATTTTATATATATATTTTAATTATCTTACATATATAGTATCGAATGTACGATAAATTCGAACTTAACAGACTTTTCGAACAAAAAAAATTCCAGCACACGTTCACAATCGTAGCAAGTTAGAGGCAGACTGAAATATACGACTGCTTGTATCGGAGCAGAAGAGAAATATGAAATTTTTTTTTTGCACTACCGACAATAGAATTTAATGCGCTCTCATCGCTCTTTACACAGAATCTACACAATTTCACGCCCAACCAACCAACTAACCAACCACCTTATATGATTAATAATTTTGACCTTAGGCATTGAAAAATATATGCCGGTAGATTAAATGTAAAACTCTTTACGACAAAGATTTTATTTACAAACATATATACATACATGTGAACATATGTATATAAGCATACATATGTTTACTTGTGTATAAAGAAAGGTGATAAATTTTTGAAGATTATAAGCAAATATACATAAAAATATAAATTTGGAATATAAGAAAGATAAATTTTGATAAACTCCATCTTACGAAAAATATACCCCTTAGCGGAAATCTTGCATGTTTAGGGTATTTCTTTGGGCGTTCAATTTTTCTTCTAGTCCGATTGATGTTAAATTTCTTTATTTACAGTTACGTTTGATTATGATAAACCAAAAATGTAGTAATAAATTCGAAGTTCAAGAAATGAAGATAACCGACACGAGCACCACTCAATATGGTAAATGCAACAAAAATTTTTTAAATCGTGAATAACAGTAAATAGCAATGCAAAAAATTTACAACACTTTTTCAATGTTACAAAAAAACTTTATAGACAATGTACGATAATTACGCGTACTCGTTCTCGTATTCGTACAACAGAAATTATTTTCAAATAATTCCTTATGCAAATCATGCAAAATTGTTATATTATTCTGTTTAATGAATTATTATTATTTAGACATATTGAATTAATTGCTGCAAGTTAATTGCTAGACTCATTAAATTTG
>NW_024034759.1:0-5095 GCF_002237135.1 Teleopsis dalmanni | reverse complement strand
ATTTTTATAATATTAATTTTTGTAAATTCAATAAAATTTAGTTTAATAATTTTCGAATTTATATAATGTATATTTTGAATTTTGATTTTTTATAATTTTAATTTATAATGACTTAACTTTTTGTAACTATAATAAATTAAATTTCAATAATTTTCAATTTGTACAATATATCTTTGAATTTTGATTTTTATAACATTAATTTTTGTGAATTCAATCAAATTCAGTTTAATAATTTTCGAATTTATATAATGTATATTTTGAATTTTGATTTTTTATAACTTTAATTTATAATAACTTAACTTTTTGTAACTATACTAAATTAAATTTCAATAATTTTCAATTTGTACAATATATCTTTGAATTTTGATTTTTATAACATTAATTATTTTGAATTTAATAATGTTTATTTTGAATTTTGATTTTTTATAACTTTAATTTTTAATAACTTAATTTTAATAAATTTTATTTCAATAATTTTCAATTTGTACAATATATCTTTGAATTTTGATTTTTATAACATTAATTTTTGTGAATTCAATCAAATTCAGTTTAATAATTTTCCAATTTATATAATAAGAATAATTTTT
Source organism: Teleopsis dalmanni (assembly GCF_002237135.1). Lineage (NCBI taxonomy): Eukaryota > Metazoa > Arthropoda > Insecta > Diptera > Diopsidae > Teleopsis > Teleopsis dalmanni. Next base: position 4,508 of record NW_024034759.1, on the reverse strand, counting down.
AATAACTTCATTTTAATAAATTTTATTTCAATAATTTTCAATTTGTACAATATATCTTTGAATTTTGATTTTTATAATATTAATTTTTGTGAATTCAATAAAATTGAGTTCAAGAATTTTTCAATTTATGTAATGTATATTTTGAATTTTGATTTTTTATAATTTTAATTTATAATAACTTAACTTTTTGTAACTATAATAAATTAAATTTCAATAATTTTCAATTTGTACAATATATCTTTGAATTTTGATTTTTATAACATTAATTTTTGTGAATTCAATAAAATTCAGTTCAATAATTTTCCAATTTATGTAATATATATTTTGAATTTTGATTTTTTATAATTTTAATTTATAATAACTTAACTTTTTGTAACTATAATAAATTAAATTTCAATAATTTTCAATTTGTACAATATATCTTTGAATATATCTGTGAATTCAATCAAATTCAATTTAATAATTTTCGAATTTATATAATGTATATTTTGAATTTTGATTTTTTATAACTTTAATTTATAATAACTTAACTTTTTGTAACTATAATAAATTAAATTTCAATAATTTTCAATTTGTACAATATATCTTTGAATTTTGATTTTTATAACATTAATTTTTGTGAATTCAATCAAGTTCAGTTTAATAATTTTCCAATTTATATTATGTATATTTTGAATTTTGATTTTTTATAACTTTAAATTATAATAACTTAACCTTTTGTAACTATAATAAATTTTATTTCAATAATTTTCAATTTGTACAATATATCTTTGAATTTTGATTTTTATAAAATTAATTTTTGTAAATTCAATAAAATTTAGTTTAATAATTTTCCAATTTATAACACTTCGTTCAATAATGTGTGTGACTAACTAATTAAAACACATTTTCTTGCCAAAATTCGTTTTTCTTCATCAACATAGTCCCTTTTTAGGGAGATGCAATCATTCCAACGCTTTTGCAATCTTTTGATACCGCCTTTGTAAAACGATTTTTCTTTGCCTTCAAAATAGGCGTTAGTTTCGGCGATTACTGCATCATTTGAGCCAAATCTCTTACCATGGAGCATCGTTTTGAGGTCTGCGAAGAGCCAGTAGTCGCAGTAGTGACACGGTGCATTGTCTTGGTGGAACAAAACTGTTTTCTTCGCCATATGAGGCCGTTTCTTTGCGATTTCGTTTTTCAAACGCTCCAATAACGCTATATAATAGTCGCTGTTGATGGTCTGCCCCTTCTGGAGATAGTCGATGAATATTATTCCATCCGCATCCCAAAATACAGACGCCATAACCTTGCCAGCCAACTGCTGCGTCTTTGGTCGCTTTGGGCGGCTTTCACCGGCTGCATGCCACTCAGCAGACTGCCGATTTGACTCTGAAGTGAAATGGTGGATCCATGTTTCATATATCGTGATGTACCGACGCAAAAACTTCTACTTATTGCGCGTAAACATGTCCAAACAGCTCTTTGAATCATCGATTCGTTGTTGTTTTTGCTCCGATGTGAGCAAACGCGGCACCCATTTGGAAAACACCTTTTTCATACCCAAATATTCGTGTATTATGGTGTGTACACTGCCTGCTGATATCTGTAGAGTGTCAGCAATCTCCCTCACTTTCACTTTACGGTCGGACATAATGATTTTCAGTGTTTTTTCAACGTTTTCCGGAATAACAGCGTCATGTGGCCGTCCAGTAGATGGAATGTCATCGGTGTCTGTACGACCACGGTTGAATTCGGCATACCAATAACAAATGCTTCTTTTTGATGGAGCAGAGTCCGAATAATGTTTTTCAAGCCATTCCTGGCATTGAACAGTATTTTTTTTTCATTAAAATACAATATTTTTTTAGTTTAGTGCCGCCATCTACGTGTCAGTCACACACATTATTGAACGATATGTTACAATAACAATAATTTTTAATAACTTCATTTTAATAAATTTTATTTCAATAATTTTCAATTTGTACAATATATCTTTGAATTTTGATTTTTATATTTTTATAATATTAATTTTTGTAAATTCAATAAAATTTAGTTTAATAATTTTCGAATTTATATAATGTATATTTTGAATTTTGATTTTTTATAATTTTAATTTATAATGACTTAACTTTTTGTAACTATAATAAATTAAATTTCAATAATTTTCAATTTGTACAATATATCTTTGAATTTTGATTTTTATAACATTAATTTTTGTGAATTCAATCAAATTCAGTTTAATAATTTTCGAATTTATATAATGTATATTTTGAATTTTGATTTTTTATAACTTTAATTTATAATAACTTAACTTTTTGTAACTATACTAAATTAAATTTCAATAATTTTCAATTTGTACAATATATCTTTGAATATATCTGTGAATTCAATCAAATTCAGTTTAATAATTTTCGAATTTATATAATGTATATTTTGAATTTTGATTTTTTATAACTTTAATTTATAATAACTTAACTTTTTGTAACTATAATAAATTAAATTTCAATAATTTTCAATTTGTACAATATATCTTTGAATTTTGATTTTTATAACATTAATTTTTGTGAATTCAATCAAATTCAGTTTAATAATTTTCCAATTTATATTATGTATATTTTGAATTTTGATTTTTTATAATTTTAATTTATAATAACTTAACTTTTTGTAACTATAATAAATTAAATTTCAATAATTTTCAATTTGTACAATATATCTTTGAATTTTGATTTTTATAACATTAATTTTTGTGAATTCAATAAAATTGAGTTCAAGAATTTTTCAATTTATGTAATGTATATTTTGAATTTTGATTTTTTATAATTTTAATTTATAATAACTTAACTTTTTGTAACTATAATAAATTAAATTTCAATAATTTTCAATTTGTACAATATATCTTTGAATTTTGATTTTTATAACATTAATTTTTGTGAATTCAATAAAATTCAGTTCAATAATTTTCCAATTTATGTAATATATATTTTGAATTTTGATTTTTTATAATTTTAATTTATAATAACTTAACTTTTTGTAACTATAATAAATTAAATTTCAATAATTTTCAATTTGTACAATATATCTTTGAATTTTGATTTTTATAACATTAATTTTTGTGAATTCAATAAAATTCAGTTTAATAATTTTCCAATTTATATAATGTATATTTTGAATTTTGATTTTTTATAATTTTAATTTATAATAACTTAACTTTTTGTAACTATAATAAATTAAATTTCAATAATTTTCAATTTGTACAATATATCTTTGAATTTTGATTTTTATAACATTAATTTTTGTGAATTCAATCAAATTCAGTTTAATAATTTTCCAATTTATATTATGTATATTTTGAATTTTGATTTTTTATAACTTTAATTTATAATAACTTAACTTTTTGTAACTATAATAAATTAAATTTCAATAATTTTCAATTTGTACAATATATCTTTGAATTTTGATTTTTATAACATTAATTATTGTAAATTCAATAAAATTTAGTTTAATAATTTTCCAATTTATATAATGTATATTTTGAATTTTGATTTTTTATAATTTTAATTTATAATAACTTAACTTTTTGTAACTATAATAAATTAAATTTCAATAATTTTCAATTTGTACAATATATCTTTGAATTTTGATTTTTATAACATTAATTTTTGTGAATTCAATCAAATTCAGTTTAATAATTTTCAATTTGTACAATATATCTTTGAATTTTGATTTTTTATAACTTTAATTTATAATAACTTAACTTTTTGTAACTATAATAAATTAAATTTCAATAATTTTCAATTTGTACAATATATCTTTGAATTTTGATTTTTATAACATTAATTTTTGTGAATTCAATCAAATTCAGTTTAATAATTTTCCAATTTATATTATGTATATTTTGAATTTTGATTTTTTATAACTTTAATTTATAATAACTTAACTTTTTGTAACTATAATAAATTAAGTTTCAATAATTTTCAATTTGTACAATATATCTTTGAATTTTGATTTTTATAACATTAATTTTTGTGAATTCAATCAAATTCAGTTTAATAATTTTCAATTTGTACAATATATCTTTGAATTTTGATTTTTTATAACTTTAATTTATAATAACTTAACTTTTTGTAACTATAATAAATTAAATTTCAATAATTTTCAATTTGTACAATATATCTTTGAATTTTGATTTTTATAACATTAATTTTTGTGAATTCAATCAAATTCAGTTTAATAATTTTCCAATTTATATTATGTATATTTTGAATTTTGATTTTTTATAACTTTAATTTATAATAACTTAACTTTTTGTAACTATAATAAATTAAGTTTCAATAATTTTCAATTTGTACAATATATCTTTGAATTTTGATTTTTATAACATTAATTTTTGTGAATTCAATAAAATTTAGTTCAATAATTTTCCAATTTATGTGATGTATATTTTGAATTTTGATTTTTTATAATTTTAATTTATAATAACTTAACTTTTTTAACTATAATAAATTAAATTTCATAATTTTCAA
>NW_024034758.1:0-5095 GCF_002237135.1 Teleopsis dalmanni | reverse complement strand
AAATTTTCAAGTGGCAACCGTGCTAACAGGCCACGCCGCCTGCAATAAACACCTACACAAAATAGATATATCTGACACTAATATTTGCAGATTCTGCTGTGATGAGAAAGAGTCTAGGGAACATCTGATCACCAACTGTGATGCACTAGGCCACAGAAGAAATAAAATTTTAGGTGCAAACCAACTAGAGGAAGAAGATCTTCGAAAACTCCCTCCGAGCTGGTTCGAAAACTCGAGATACTAAATGTCTAAATACAAAGGGATGTTCATTAGATCAAGCTGGTCACAGTGCAAGGGGTACTTAGCCTAACCCAAAATCTCCAAAATCATTACTAACTTGTTTTAGAATACATAAAGTTTTTTACTATGAGGTCATTTCAAGTCATAATTTATATGGGCGATATGTATTATAATGAACCAATATTTTGTTGAAAGCTGATTATTTCAAAAACTAAGAGACTAATTAGCGTATAAGTGAAGATGGTAATGAGGCACAAAAACAGAGCCACACATATAGTAGAATACCATTAAATAAATTCGTTCTACTATGCTCAACTTGTCTCTTGTTCAAAACAAAATAAAACTATGTTAACTATAAAAGAAATTCAGTACCTCACATTAGTTTTAATCATAATCAGCGAATGATTTTGAATCAGGATTCAAAATTCTATAAAGAACTCAAAATTGGTTAACTTTAGCTTTTCATAAGCTTGACTGTGAAAACCCTCCACATTAACAGTAATGTAGAAAAAAAAACAGGGTATCGTCTACCGTTACACGAAATATTTATTTTCTTATTTAAATTTTTTTTTTAATAGAATATTTCTAACCATTTGATATATAAGGGATATTATATACTACTATAGTTGAAATTATTAAACAGTATATTACTGCAAATACTGGATATCAAGGGGTTCAATTATATGAATACACCAGCTTTTTTTTATATGTTTCACAGAATATAATTAAGAAGACTCACACGATCGTGGCGATTGATTCACAGAACAATTACCTTAAACTATGAGCCCATCTATTGTTATCTGCAGTAACTTGATTGCTTTGAACGCTGCGTGACATGCTTATAGTCTTATTAAATAATTATTAAATTTGTGGAAATACACGCCTCCATATTGACTGCAACGTTCTGATCGCCACTATCTTTAAAATCTTTAACTAAATGATACCTTTAGCCCATAAAACACACCAAAGTTTATTTCTGTTGAGGTAACAAATCTTATTAAATATAAATTAGCTGACAATAGTATACAATTCTTCTTGACTAATTTTAATCAACTTTAAGTATTAATTTAACATAACTAGGGGTCATTGATTTATTATTTCCGCAATAGAACCGTTTCAAAGTCAATGGTTTGGTTAAAGTACATTAAAAAGGTTATAGTTCAAAACTAATTATATATTTATAACCAACTTATAGTCATGAAGGTTAAAGCAGACAAACATATAAATAGAAAGTGACAAAGCAGGTAGACAGTTAAACTTATAGACATTAATAAATACGTTACTGTGTGACATTATTCTGATCTTGTAAAAGATTTATGTTATATAGTGTCCACCGCCTCTTGTACTGTATTATAAATCTGTTGTCAAACCTAATATATCTCTCACATCTAATGTGTGTGGAAGTAAAAAGAAATAAAATAATCGCAATACGTATAATATATATATACATAAAACAATAGTCAGAAAGTGCCACACCCTTTAGCCGATGCGGTTTAATAAATTTACTGTTTCTGTTTGTTTTATTATCCCACTGCTACAGCGGAAAGATAATTACTTTGATTAGTTAAATTTTTAGGAATATGGAACTTTTATCGAATTTAAACTATTTTATGCACATTTTAGTATCTCGTAAAAGCAAAAATAAACTTTGCATTAACTCTTTTATGTTACATATCGTTGTTTGCAACAATTTTGAAAGCAAACTTGTGTAATATAATTGAGAAGTTTGAAACCCTATAAAATTTTACTGCTATAATAAAAACTTGAATCTACATTAAGCAATTTCAATTTAGATAAATACAATTTACTAGAAAGTGTGAAAAGGAGTGGAGCATGCAAATTCATCAATTTCAAACCGACCAACTAAAAACCGCAGCATTATCAACATTATCCGAAATAGGAACAAAAGTTTCTTCAAGTATTTACGACATTTTATTTGCAAAAAGAAAACTTTCAAACGTGATATGAAACTGAAATCCGAAATTTCATCTAATAAATGCTTTCAATTTTAAATATGCAACAATTATGAAAACTTTAATGCTTTGACCTTTAACTATAAACTTTAGGTTTATAAATCAACATACACATATCTCTAACAGAATGCAGCAGAGGAGTTGAGTTTGTAGAAATTTACCCTTCCACATGTGTAGTTACTATTCACTCAACCAAAAAAGGCACATAAAACGGATGAGTTCCTTAAAGTTTGCAAACAATACTTTTATTGGTTATTTGGGTTACTTTCATGCAGCAAATAAGCCAACATATAAAAAAATTAAACCATAAATTCTATTGAATTTCCAAAAAGACCCACAAACATTAAAGATATTGTCAAAAATTTTTGAAGATACAACTTAATGTGGACGAATTTATAATTCAAAAAGATCTGAAGCTTAATGCATAAGCTTTTTACATTGTTATTGTGAGCTCAATAATAATTACTTCATGTCAAATCTGAATTGATTGAGTAATTGTTATTTTAATTACTTCTTACAGATTCCACTTATAAATCTGCCTGAACTATGCTGAGCTATAAAAACTGAATTCTGAAGCACATTCTTTCAACATAATTAAACTAAGATTCCTAACAGGTTATTGATGACTCATCATTGTCATACAACCACAAATCAAAACCTACCCAAAAAGATACCTACCAGTGAAATTGTCGTATTTATGTAGATTTATATTAATTAAACACAACCGTTATGTCATTAACTTATTTTGTTGTTGTTTTCATGTAGGAAATACTCAGACCTCTGAAACAATAACATACACTTCTGGAAAAACATATGACAAGGACAGCAAAGGAAAGGTGACGAAACTTAACCACCTGAAGAATAGCTAGGATCATGTGTAAACATATATACGAGGAAAAGTATACCGAAAATGTCATACCGTATAGCCGAAGGAACTGCAGAAGATTAATTGGTGTATTGACAGGTCAATGTTTGGTCGCATCACATACACACAAACTAAACCTAACTCGCAGCGATGATTGTAGTAAATGCAACGACCCGGAGGCAAAGGAAACCGTTGAGCATCTGCTGCGTAACTACCCAACTCTCACAAGAACACGACAAAAGTACTTGGTGGCTGTCAATTTTACCGGACTGGGGCACATACCTGAGATTTCTGTTGAAATCCTTATAATATTCGCTAATAACATGCACATCCTAATCGATACACTCTATCGCTAAAAAATTAAGACTCTGATCTGATATATCAATGGATCTTAATGGTCTGCGCGTGACATTCTGCCAGCATAACCTCACCTTCATGTCCAACTCAATTGGATTTGAGTATATATATACATATAACCTTGAGATGAGTTTATGGTATATACATAAAATAATAAGTTTATTTTTAACTCGATGCATTCGAGTTTTAAGTCTAAGTCCTTAGTTCAATATTTACATACGTATTAATAACTCACACAAATATTATAAAATGGTCGTTATTTGCTAAATCTCGAAGCAACATATAATTAAGTATATATTAAATTAATATGTATAATTAAATATGAATAATATATATATTTATATATATATATTTATATTTATATATATATATATACAATTATATTATAAAAGATTATTATATTTAACGGACCGCGTAGATATATTAACGGAGTATATTTTAAATTTAAATAATGGTGTAAAACATAATTTCTAATAATTAAACTTATACAAAACTATTTCAAAATATAATTTATTGATTAACTGGTATTTTAATAAATACTATTGAAATGATTCGTTCAAGCGATAAGCATATCAAACATTATTTTTATTCAAAGGATAAATACATAAACATCACTACGCTGCTACTTCTTCAATCGCCTTTCTAACTGGTGTAACTCATTATCCCGGAAGTTTATGTGTTATGTGTGATATATTGAAAGCAATCAGTTGAATCTACATACCTGCAAATTTTAGTAATACCAGCTTAATTTCTTGTTTGAAAAATGTTAACTTATCATTCTGATTGCGTAATATATAAGATGCAATGAAATGAGATATAATTCTGACATTTTGAGAAATGTTCTCTTCTTAACAGCTTTCATTATCAAATAGTACATGAGCAAGATAATTCGTCTTGAAAGTCATTATAATAGATAGATATTGAAATTTCGAACTAATAAATCGTCTAATATCAAACTTCCTTATTTTTATATAGAATCTCTAATATATTTTAAACGGTGTTACAAACGAATTGACAAGCTTTAATCACTCTCTTCACGCTGTGTCAGAGTCATATGTTATACATTTTCAATTCTCAGAAGAAATAATATTCCAAACTCCTCTTCGAAATGTATAAGTCAAAACAATTTTTACTGCAATTGCAGAACATAACCAATAAGACCAGCAGCCACAGCAGTAGAGGTGCACTAGAGTCAGCAGCAACATACGGCGTAGCACATATCACTCACAAAATCATTGAAATTCTAACATTTATCTACACGCATCCTTCACACCCCACACACAAATTTACGGCTTTCACTACAGTTTCCCAAAGAGTACAAAAGTTACGATAATAAAACATAAAAATCGTTCCCCACACCTGCAGTCTGCCCCAATATTCGGCATGGGCGTATACACTCCGCAATATATTTTCTTTAATTGCGCGCAATTAATCCTTTTTTATGAATACTCTTTGAAACCCTGAGACGACTAAACAACTAAACGACTAAACGTATACGAAAGCGATACAGTAGCGAAGTTTATTTAAGATCTTTTTGCTTCTTGTTTTTGTTTTTATTTTTTTTTTATTTTTATTTTTTTTGAAAATAAATAAGGTAGCTAGGGTATAGAGCAATGTCGCACAAAGCAAATAAACAAAAACGTCTAAGTGTTGCAGAAAA